>NC_091439.1:86456615-86757428 GCF_964237555.1 Oryctolagus cuniculus | reverse complement strand
AACCAGCAGCAAACCCGGGAAGGGCCGAGCAGACCAAAGAACAGCGCAGGGTCCTGTGTCGTTCCTCCACGAAGAGGGGGAGCGACATTAGCAGATTAGAAAAAACATTTCATTCTAGGCAGATTCAGCCCATGGCTAAGACAGAATGCTTAACTAGTGAAGCTGGGGCAGATTCCAGCCCACCACCTGCCACATAATTCAGGTTCAGTTGTGCAGCGTATATTCACACAACATTAATTATTGACTGTGTCTGGTGGATGGTGGATGGGAGAGATGATTGTGGGTTCCATGTAGAACAGTCCCATGGACCAAATCTGTCACAGCACAGTGTCTCAGAAATACTAGGACATATATCACATGGTAACTATTGTAGGATGAAAGGTAAGGATGTCACCAAGCACTGCAATTTGAGAAAAAGTGATAAAGACCATTTTGTCCTAACTAGAAAACTAAGTAATTGAAAGACACTGTAATCAGAACCACAAAGTAAACAGATAGTGGGAAATCAGTGTCTGAACAAGGCACTGAGTTAGCATATGAAGAAAAGGTAAAAGTTGTTTACAGACTGAACTTCTCTTGTGATACACTTAAGTTTTGAAGACTTTCATATAATAACTCAAAAAACAGAAGATTTGAATATATCCCCAAAGAATGACTCTTTGTTTTCTTGTAGACTTTAGAAATTGAAAGCATAGTATTTGGAAAACAAAGATAAAAGATAAATGGGAAGTTTCCTTCACTCAAGTATTATATCTTGCTTTAAGTAAACTATGTGCATGCATATTTTAATCAGACTATTAGAATGAAATTATGTGGCAGTTGCCTGAACAGAAAAGTTTATTTCTACTTGAACTCTTCATTTGTCTTTTTCTAATGTGTTGTATTTTTCTAGCTTCCTTTAAACTTCTTGCTCAGTGGAAAGTGTAATGCAGATATTTCTATATGAATCACCTCTCTCTACAAATCCCTTCTTAATATTTTGACTTTCTGATTGGGGACCTGCCAAAGCAAGGGGTGTTTCATAGAATGTCAGAAAGAGGACAACATGCAGAGGATATCTTTTATTTATTTATTTATTTATTTATTGACAGGCAGAGTGGACAGTGAGAGAGAGAGGCAGAGAGAAAGGTCTTCCTTTGCCATTGGTTCACCCACCAATGGCCGCTGCGGCTGGCGCACTGCGCTGATCTGATGGCAGGAACCAGGTACTTATCCTGGTCTCTCATGGGGTGCAAGGCCCAAGTACTTGGGCCATCCTCCACTGCCCTCCCTGGCCACAGCAGAGAGCTGGCCTGGAAGAGGGGCAACCGGGACAGAATCCAGCACCCCGACCAGGACTAGAACCAGGTGTGCTGGTGCCGCAAGGCGGAGGATTAGCCTTGTGAGCCGCGGCGCTGGCCCAGAGGATATCTTACCTTTCTATAAAATGGTTCCCTAATTATATACCCAGAAATACCTAAAGTTTTCAGGAATTCCATCAGTCTTATTTTTTAAGTGTGGAAACTTTTGTATCATTTTAGCCTCAGATACTTTTATATTTTTTAAAAAGTTTCATTTGGAGGTGTTTGTTTCTGACTGCATTGTCAAATCACATATCTATTGTTAAATACACAGCTTATTGCTCCTTTTTACAGAGGAGGTGCAGGTTCTATCTTGTGATTGGTTCCACCTCACATTTTTTTAAATTTTTATTTAATGAATATAAATTTCCAAAGTAATGCTTATGGAATACAATGGCTCCCCCCACCCCCATAACTTCCCTCCCACCAGCAACCCTCCCCTCTCCTGCTCCTTCTCCCCTTCCATTCACATTAAGATTCATTTTCAATTAGTTTATATACAGAAGATAAATTTAGCATATATTAAGTAAAGGTTTCAACAGTTTGCACCCACACAGAAATACAAAGTGTAAAGTATTCTTTGAGTACTAGTAATAGCATTAAATCACAATGTACAATGCATTAAGGACAGAGCTCCTACATGAGGAGTAAGTGCACAGTGACTCCTGTTGTTGACTTAACAAATTGACAGCCTTGTTTATGGCGTCAGTAATCTCCCTAGGCTCTTGTCATGAGTTGCCAATGCTATGGAAGCCTTTTGAGTTTGCCGACTCTGATCATATTTAGACAAGGTCATAGTCAAAGTGGAAGTTCTCTCCTCCTTTCAGAGAAAGGTACCTCCTTCTTTGATGACCTGTTCTTTCCAATGGGATCTCACTCACAGAGATCTTTCATTTAGGTCATTTTTTTTTTTTTTGCCAGAGTGTCTTGGCTTTCCATACCTAAAATACCTCTCATAGGCTCTTCAGCCAGATCTGAATGCCTTAAGGGCTGATTCTGAGGCCAGAGTGCTGTTTAGGACATCTGCCATTCTATGAGTCTGCTGTGTATCCCACTTCACATGTTGGATCGTTCTCTCCCTTTTTTATTCTATCAGTTAGTATTATCAGATACTAGTCTTGTTTATGTGATCCTTTTGACTATTAGCCCTATCATTATGATCAACTGTGAACAGAAATTGATCACTTGGACTAGTGAGATGGCATTGGTACATGCCATCTTAATGGGATTGAATTGGAATCCCGTGGTATGTTTCTAAATCTACCATTTGGGGCAAGTCCGATTGAGCATGTCCCAAATTATACATCTGCTCCCTCTCTTATTCCCACTCTTATATTTAACAGGGATCACTTTTCAGTTAAAATTTCAACACTTAAGAATAATTGTGTGTTGATTACAGAGTTCAACCAATCGTATTAAGTAGAACAAACAAATACTAAAAGGGATAAAGTATTAAGTTGTTCATCAACAGTCAGGGCAAGGGCTGATCAAGTCACTGTTTTTCGTAGTGTCCATTTCACTTCAACAGGTTTCCTTTTTGGTGCTTGGTTAGTTGTCACTGATTTGGGAGAACATATGATATTTGTCCCTTTGGGACTGGCTTATTTCACTCAGCATGATGTTTCCAGATTCCTCCATTTTGTTGCAAATGACCAGGTTTCATTGTTTTTTACTGCTGTATAGTATTCTATAGAGTACGTGTCCCTTAATTTCTTTATCCAGTCTACTGTTGATGGGCATTTAGGTTGATTCCAGGTCTTATCTATTGTGAATTGAGCTGCAATAAACATTAAGGTGCAGACCGCTTGTTTGTTTGCCAATTTCATTTCCTTTGGGTAAATTCCAAGGAGTGGGATGGCTGGGTTGTATGGTAGGGTTCTATTCAGGTTTCTGAGGAATCTCCAGACTGACTTCCATAGCATTCCCACCAGCAGTGGGTTAGTGTTCCTTTTCCCCCATTTCCTCGCCAGCATCTGTTATTGGTAGATTTCTGTATGTGAGCCATTCTAACCGGGGTGAGGTGAAACCTCATTGTGGTTTTGATTTGCATTTCCCTGATTGCTAGTGATCTTGAACTTTTTTTCATTGTCTGTTGGCCATTTGGATTTGCTCTTTTGAAAAATGTCTATTGAGGTCCTTGGCCCATCTCTTAAGTGGGTTGTTTGTTTTGTTGTTGTGGAGTTTCTTGATCTCTTTGTAGATTCTGGTTATTAATCCTTTATCTGTTACATAGTTTGCAAATATTTTTTCCCATTCTGTTGGTTGTCCCTCCACTCTCCTGACTGTTTCTTTTGCAGTACAGAAACTTCTCAATTTGATGCAATCCCAAATGTTAATTTTGGCTTCGACTGCATGTGCCTCCAGGGTCTTTTCCAGGAAGTCTTTGCCTGTGCCTATATTTTGCAGTGTTTCTCCAATGTTCTCTAATAGTTTGATGGTGTCAGGCCGTGGATTTAGGTCTTTAATCCATGTTGAGTGGATTTTTGTATAAGGTGTAAGGTAGGGGTCTTGCTTCATGCTTCTGCACATGGAAATCCAGTTTTCCCAGCACCATTTATTGAATAGACTGTCCTTGTTCCAGGAATTGGTTTTAGATTCTTATTGAAATATAAGTTGGCTGTAGATGTTTTTATTCATCTCTGGTGTTTCTATTCTGTTCCATTGGTCTATCCATCTGTTTCTGTACCAGTACCATGCTGTTTTGATTACAACTGCCCTGTAGTATGTTTTGAAATCTGGTATTTGATGCCTCTGGCTTTGTATTTGTTGTACAAGATTGCTTGAGCTATTCAAGGTCTCTTGTGCCTCCACATAAATTTCAGCATCACTTTTTCTAGATCTGAGAAGAATGTCTTTGGTATTTTGATTGGTATCACATTGAATGTATAAATTGCTTTTGGGAAAATGGGCATTTTGATGATATTGATTCTTCCAATCCATGAGCATGGAAGATTTTTCCATTTTTTGGAATCCTCTTCTATTTCTTTCTTTAAGGATTTGTAATTTTCATCGTAGAGATCTTTAACGTCCTTGGTTAAGTTTATTCCAAGGTATTTGATTGTTTTTGTAGCTATTGTGAATAGGATTGATCTTAGCAGTTCTTTCTCAGCCGTGGCATTGCCTGTGTTTACAAAGGCTGTTGATTTTTTTTGCATTGATTTTATATCCTTCTACTTTGCCAAACTCTTCTATGAATTCCAATAGTCTCCTAGTAGAGTTCTTTGGATCCCCTAAATAAAAAATCACATCATCTGCAAAGAGGGATAGTTTGAGTTCTTCCTTCCCAACTTGTATCCCTTTAATTTGTTTTTCTTGTCTAATGGCTCTGGCTAAACTTCCAGAAATATATTGAATAGCAGTGGTAAGAGTGGGCATCCCTGTCTGGTACCAGATCTCAGTGGAAATGCTTCCAACTTTTCCCCATTGAATAGGATGCTGGCCGGCTTCCACCTCACTTTATGCATTCATTTTTTTCCAAGTGAAAGCTTTTATATTAATTTAATCAACAATCCACTCCACTCTTAATTTACATCCAGCTTGAAGAAGGAACATGGTATTAACAAAAAGGACTGGAGTAACCTGGTTCATTATCTTCAATGTTGTGCAAAGCTTTGTAAATTCTTTTTCTATTAGATAATAATTCATGTTCATGTGGGGAAGAAAATCTTATACTATTTTACAGGTAAACATTTGTATTATAGAAACAAAACCCATAAAAACAAAACCATAATCACATTTAACACCTTCCAGACAAATGATGCCAATACTTTAACTGCAGCCGTGTTATTGTTCCAAAATGGTTATGCAGTTCTAGAGCAGAAACATGTGGTGTGCATACATTTTTAAACATACTCCTGGTTGACAACAGATAACCAGAACATCCAGGAGCCTGACATCCCGTGGGCAACTGTGCAGCAGAGGCATATAAGCTTGTGACTGCCTGTGCCATTTTCTCTGTTTCATTGATTTACCTCTTTGGGGCAAGAGTGTAGCCCTCTTGTGTTCCACACAAGAGCAGTAAATTAATAATATTTAATGATACATGTGCTTGGTAAATTAATTAATAAATCAGTCTGGTTGCTGAGATTCTCTCATCACTATGAAAAATCATGTTCTCTTACAGGCATGTTTTGACATTAGATTTGATTTCTGACCACAATACACAGATTCAGTCTGGTATGTGAAAATACTGCTTAAGATACAACTAGCCTTTAAACTTGTATGCCAAAATGTATCTTATTATTTACATAACATCTCATGTAGCATGTGAAATATACAGAAATTTTGTAGTCTAAAGGTAAGGAGATAATACTCATTGAAAGGGAGCAATTACAAGTAGTAATGTTTTGGAGTATTTACAGAGAAATACTTTGCATACAATTTTAAAACTTTTATCATTCACGATTGACCAAATTTTAGTGGAGATTGATTATATTTGTTGGAAATACCATCTGTTCTTAATAGTGAACATTGTGTTTTAATAGATAACGGTCTTCAACAGATTGAAAAGAATGTTGGAAAGTCCCTTTATTATCTTTAATCTGCTTAAAACTTCACTGGATTTCACACACATGAAACTGAAATAGGTTTTGTTTTCCTAATACAAAAGTTCACATAAGTAGATCCTTATATATCCCCAGGATGAATAGTAATTATTGAGGCTAAGAGGAGGTAGAAGAGTATATAACTAGCTCAAATAGTATTTTTAAAGGCCCAGAGGCAAAAGAGAACACACATATTTAAGAAGCAGAAACTCAGGTCCTGTTCTGTAGCACAGTGAGTTACCCTACTACTTGCAATACTGGCATCCCAGCTGCTCTTCTTCTGATCCAGCTTCCTATTAATGCACCTGGGAAGGCAGCCGACAGTGGTTCACATGCTTGTCCTGGCTTCAACCTGGCCCAGATCTGGTTGTCGTGGCCATTTGTGGAGTGAACCATTGGCTAGAAGATCTTTATCTCTTTCCCCCTCTCCCTCCCTCTCTCCCTGTCACTCTGACTTTCAAACAAACAAATTTTGGGGGGAAAAGGAAGCACAAATTTATGTTTTCCCTGGTCAGAGGTAACCAAGAGAATATGTGAAATGTAATGTGTTGGAATGAAATGGGCATTTTGAGATTTGATGATTCTTTACATCCCTCATCTGTTGAGGAACAGTGTGTGTGTGTGTGTGTGTTTTCTATTCATACTACCTGTTGAAATCTTTTACTTAATGTAAGGTGAAATCTATGATCTTTAAGTAAACTGAAAATAGATCTTTGTAAAATTAAAGAGTGGAAATGCGAGAGGGAAAAGGAGGAAGGATTGGAGCATGGGCGGGAAGGAGGATGGAGGGGAAGTATCACTATGTTCCTAAGTCTGTATATATGAACTACATGAAACTTGGATAACTTAAATAAAATTCTAAAAATATTCAACACTTCTTCAGAGGCCCAGTTAAGAATATTTTAGAAAGGAAAGCGGAGTTAATTCAATCTAATGTTAAAGACTCCTGAACTAAAAGGGACCAATTTTAAGTTCTAATTCCATCTATGATTCATTTATTCAATAATTTTGTGTTGTTTGTATTGGACATTATGCACAGTTCTGTGAACCCCACAGTGAACAAAGCACATTCCCTACTGTCAAGACATCACAATCTAGTTAATCTACTGGGATATACAAAAAATCCTACGACAGTCTCTAGGTCTTACCATTCTTAGACGTAGATGAAGTTGCATTAGAGCCTGAGTTTGGCATAGGGTTTATTGCCTTACCTCTGATTAAACAGATGATTTCAGTGGTACTTCTACCTTCTGAGTTATCTGTGAATTCTCAAAGATTCTTCAGTGTGCTTAGGGAATCTTCAGTGTTCTCCTTTGGGTTCTGCAAAGGCGGCTTTGGCAGGTGCCTGACATCATCACTGCTGGTAGTGCCTCTGCATGTGTGTTCTCCCTTCCCTGTGTCCTAGGTTCATATTCTCCACTCTGCAAAATCCGAGCTGCCATTGGGCTGGTATGACATGCTGTTTTCAGCAGAAAGTAAAATGCCCTGAGCCTTACCTCTGTGTTGTGCGATGTCACCTGAACTCCCAGGCTCTGCTGCTTAGGCCTCAGGCCTCACAGAATACTGTGAGACCCAGCTGCTGCAGACAGGCAGGGGCGGGAGGGCACATTCTGTTCTCTCTTTCCTCTCTTCTCTGCTCTTATTAAAGAGTTCCTTCTCACAAGGCTCTGTCCCCCAATGCAAGTTTCACACAAATTGACATCTGCAAATCTCTACTTAATAATTCAGCCGGCACAGAAACGTTCCACTTTGTAAATAAGCAAGTCATTACAATAGACTGTGGTGAAAGTTAAATCAGAGTTCACTGATAAGTTTTTGGGGGCACACATAGGAAGAGTCTTGAACTCAGGCTTGGGACAGTGAAGGAGGGGAGCAAGAAATACAGGAGAACAAGTCTGTAGAACCGAGGGACAAATGAGAATCAGCTACACTAAAAGGATCCTTAACAAAGCATAAGAGGATATATATCGCTGAAGTCATGTTTATGAAGGCCCCAAGATGAGATAAAAGAACACTTCATTTTCTGAAATTCAAATTCTGTCCTTCAAAAGCAAAGTCCATATTTTTTTAAAAAGCTTCTCTCACTTTGCATTCATCTATTTATTACTCCCTTTCTCATTTATCACATTAAGCTTTCTATTACAATCATTTGTGAGCACATCTCCCTCCCATTACTAGAAGATAAGTTCATTGTGGGTTCTACTAAATTATTTTTCACATCTTGCACATTAATAACCACACTGGGTTGCATATAACAGGTGCTTAATTGAAAGCAATATGCTTGAAGTGGCTGAAAGTGCTTGGGATAAGCAGACACATATTTCAGGATCTAACAGAGTGGCATTAATGATTGACACAAATAGATGAGAAAGAAAGCACACTGGTTCTAGATGAAAGGAAATGCGGTACAAGATCATTGTTATCTGTTGGTATAAATGCTTTGTTGGTGTTATATATAAATTTGTTAGAATAATTGGAATAATAAATTGCTTTTATGCTCTAATTATTAATAATACTATTTCTTAAATGCATATATTTTCCAGATATTATTTTTATTTATAAATTAATGAAACAAATGATTCATAAAAATACTATGACATGTATGTGGGAGGGAAGGGGCTAGGGTGGGAAATATCATTGTGTTCTTAAAACTGTATATATGAGGGGCTAGTGCTGTGGCATAATGAGTAAAGCTGCCACCTCCAGTGCTGTTATCCCATATGGGTGACAGTTCAGGTCCTGGCTTCTCTACTTCTGATCCAGCTCTCTGCTATGGCCTGGGAAAGCAGTAGAAGATGGCCCAAGTGCTTGGGCCCCTGAACCCATGTGGGATACCAGTAAGAAGCTTCTGATTCCTGGCTTTGCATTGGTCCAGATACAGCCGCTGCAACCATTTGAGGAATGAACCAGTGGCTGGAAGACCTCTCTCTCTCTCTTTCTCTCTGCCCCTGCCTCTCTGTAACTCTGCCTTTCAAATAAATAAATAAATACATCTTTAAAAACTGCATTTTTGAAATACATGGAAATTTTTTCTTTATATTTTTGAAAAAAAGTAAAAAGGAAATAGAATGTAACTAAATATTACAATGAAAAATTCCTTATCTAATAAAATGATAAATGAGTATAAGCTTTTGGCTTCCTCCCTGAGCTCTGAGAAATTTTAGGCCTTGGAACTAAAATTCTAGACAAAGTTAATATTGTGGGCAATAGAAGACCAAAAGAAAATGCTGTAGTACTCATCTCATTAGACAAAAGCTTAAACAGGGCTTAAGTTAATCTGTTAGAAGAACAAAAATAAAATCTGACATAACAGAATCAGAACATTAAATATATCCAGTGGAAAGTAAGAATGGTGAAAAGAAATGCAAAGAATGTATAGAAAATATTTTAAAATGTTAGCAATATTAGGCCCTAAAATAATAGAAATTGCAATAAATATGAGTGGATAAATCTGATCAATTAAAGTCAGACTAATATTTGATTTATTTTATTTAAAGATTTATTTATTTATTTGAAAGATTACACACACACACACACACACACAGAGAGAGAGAGAGAGAGAGGAGAGAATCTACCGTCTATTGGTTCACTCTCCAGATGGCCACGAAAGCCATTGCTGGGGTCAGGCTACAGCCAGGATCTAGGAGCCTCATCCAGCTTTCTCACACGGGTGCATAGAGCCCAAGCACTTGGACCATCCTCTGCTGCTTTTCTAGATGCATGATCAGGGAGCTGGGTCATAAGGTGAGCAGCCAGGATTCAAACCAGTACCCATTAGGGTTGCTGGCATCACAGGCAGTGGCTTTGCTGGGCCACAATGCCAGTCTCTGAGATTTGATTTAAAATGCTAAACTATATATTGTCTAATGTGACCCAATTTTAGGCAATGTCAAGGGATTATTGAAAATAATAATGTGAGAAAAGATTGAGCCTATGTATCTACAGGTTCTACATATGTGGATTCAACCAATCATGGATCAAAAATATCTTCCCCAAATTGTATTTGTACCGACCATGTACTTAGCATGTTTTATGTCATTATTTACTAACAGCTATTTATGAAACATTTGCATTCTATTCAGTAGTATAAGTAATTTTGAGGTGACTTAGACATTCAAAAAGATTTGCATTCGTTATGTGCAAACACTGCTCTGTTTTATATAACGGACTCGAGCGTGCACAGATTTTGATATCCAGAGTGGATCCTGGGACCAGTCCTCTATGGATACTGATGGACGACTCTGTACAATTCAACATGAACCAAGGAAATGATGAGGTTGCAGTTTCAAGTTTTGACAAAATAGAATTTAATGCAAAAATATAAGTGACTAAGAAGCATAATGTGTACCTGAAGAAACAGTAACTAAGAAAATTAAACATGTAGCTACCTGTGCAGCCTAGAGGATATGAAGATATGGAAAGAAGAAAGAATGTGTTAGCAATGGCTTAGAAGTTTACACTTCGACCTCACTGATTAAATCATCTTTCCTTCCTACCTTACCCTAGGGGTAACTACTCCAAATTTTGCTTTTATTGTTTTTGCATTTGTTTTCTGTTACTGCACAACAAATTCCTCAAACTTAATGGTTTAAAACAATGCATTTATTATCTTACAGCTTATGTGCATCAGGAATGCAGGCATGCCTTAGCTCTGTCCTCTGCTCACAATTTTACAAGGATGCAATTTTACAGCTATAGATAGATCACCCACATGTGGGTCCATTATATACTTATATATTGGTCAATAAGCAAGAGAAAACTGAAGTAATAAACTCAAGTTTTGGCAAAATAAAACTTAAGACAAAAGTTAAATTGATTAATCATATTGATAAGAAAGTAATACTACATCATTTTATATAAATATCACTTTTAAAAAGATTTATCTACTTATTTGAAAGGAAGAAATGAAAATAATATTCTTAGAATTGTGTATACAAACTACATTAAACCAGTTAAAAGTTAACTTAAACATTTTAAAAATTAAAAATAAAAAAAAAGCAAAGAGAGAGAGAGGGAAATCTTTATCTGCGGGTTCTCTCTACAAATGGCTGCAATAGCCAGGTTTGAGCCAAATTGAAGCCAGGAGACATGAACTCAACTTGAGTGTCCCAAATGAATGACAGGGACCTGAGCACTTGGGCCATCTTCTGCTATCTTCCCAAGCATGTTAGCAGGTAGCTGGATCAGAATCAGAGCAGCTGAGACTTGGACCAGCACTCTAATATGGGATGCTGGCATCTCAAGCAACAGCTTAACCCAATGTAACACAATGCCAGTCCCTATATAAGTATTTGAAGTATCCATAGATTTTGATATTTATGTGGGGTACTGGATCCAACTTTCTGTGGATGTTGAGGGATGATTCTATTTATGTCAATATGAACCAAAAGAAAAATGGGTAACAATCTTGTTTCATTGTTGTTTTGCAGAAGTTAAGAGACTTCATTATTAATGTATACCATTTTCTAATTTCCAACATAGAAAATATATTGAAGGTTATATCTAATGGGAAAAACATCTAAATTGCTTCATAGAGAAAGGCAATGAACATAAAATATTCAACTCAAAACTAAATTCAACTAAATTTAAGTAAAACAAACCAAATCAAGAAATAGATTCTGTGAAGTCCTTTAGTCCTCCAACTTAAATGATCTCCCAAGGGAAAATAATTCTATCATCCTAATAATGTTATATATAAAAGCCACTCTCATAAAGGGAAATTACATGGTATATAAAAAATATAATAATGCTTTTAGAAAATAAGGACAGATAATTTCTGTGCTGGAGAGGAGCAGTACTAGATAACTTTGTGTTCACTTGATCTTCAGAAAGTAAAGTTCCTGTTTACATAACAGAAGTGACATGAACACAATGTCATAAAACCCAACTCTTCAAATGTTTCTTCACTTTAACCTTGAGAAGACCAACCAAATACCATCAAAATCTGAGGATAGATGAATCATCAGCCAATTCCTCTTCTGTTCTTTCTTTGCCTTGTCCTCTTTTCTCTTTCTATGCTCACATATCTGTTTATTACAGGCTTCATCTGGACTTCATTTGATCTTAAGCTTTTCTGTACTGATCTGTACCGTTTTTCTCATCTTCGTTTTCTCTTTTTGGGTGCTCTTGTTCTTGTCTGAATCCATCCCCTTTCACCTTCTTATCCTCTTATGCTTGGGACACTTCTCTGATTGTTCTCCACCATCTTCTGGGCACCCTGTCCTCATTTGGTATACTTGTTTATGACTGGCTTGATGGGCTCGGTACTGTTTTGTGAGAGTTGCTTGTAATCTCCAGATTATTTGCTGTGTGAACCACAATTATATTTGTGCTGTTTTTCTTTTTCCTGAGAAATAGTCTAATAGACATAAGTTTAGAGAGTCTAATCTAAGTCTGCTGTCATGAACTGGTAACCACTGAAATAACCAGTTTTCTGCTTTGTAAAATACTGCATGATTCAGGGTGGGTCTTTGATCAAACATTCTGTACACAGGTCTGGCATCCATCTCTTCTTTGTACCTACAGTTTTCAAAGTTGTCCTCTCTTTCTGAAACCCATCTTTGGCTCTATGCTTCTATCTTTGTGTACTTTAATATAATCTTCAAGTTCATCCTGAACAGTCATATATCTTTAAATGCTTCACTAGCTTGACAAAAGGGATACTCCCCAGCAGGCTGAGAACTTGGTAGAGAAACATGATCATATTTATCCATTAATTGCTTAAGTTTTTCAGCATGAACTTTCTCTAAACAGTCAGACTGTACAACACCTGGGAGCTAGAAACCATGATGCAGAGATTACAAAAATATACTTTTTCAATATTCCATTCCCAATCACTTCAAAACGTGAAATCCTTTATTATTGAAACAGTAACACTATTCTGATGCCATTTGCAATGTAGTATCTTTAAAAAGTCCAATCTTTATTTCTTAAACATGAACTCTTCTCTGAGGCAGGGGTGGGTGTCTATAGCTGCTCTCTCACTTCCTGCCAACACCACCTCCTGGTGGATAGGCAGTGGATAGCAGCTGGTGGATAGGCAGTGGCAGAGGTGGTGGAGAGGTAGGTACAACTGTTGTTTCCCCTGCTACTGCTGCAGAGCAGTAATCTTAAGTTTTAACAAAATAGAATTTAAGGCAAAAATATAATTGAATAAAAAGTATAAAATATGAGTAAGAGAAGAACAACAGACTAAGAAAGAGACATGTGCCCACCTACATAGCCTAGGAGGAGTGAGGCTATGCATAGAAGAAAGAGCATATGTACAATGACTTTGAGGTTCACATTTTGGCTCTCACCGATTGCATCTTCTTCTCTCCCTGTCTTCCCCAGAGGTAATTACTACCTAAAATTTTGCTTTTACTGTTTCTTTATTAGTTTTCAATGACTGTGTAACAAATTCTTGCAAAATTAGTGGTTTAAAATAACATATTTATTATCTCACAGTTTATGTGTATTAAGGGTGTAGGCATGGCTGAGCTGAGTCTACTGCTCACAATTTGACAAGGCTTCAATTAAGGTATCATCAGCAGTATGCATTCTCATCAGGTTTCAACTGTTAGAAATATCTTTACTTTCAGTTCCCTTAGGGTGCTGGCAGAATTTGTCTTGCGATTGTAGGACTGAGGTTCTTTTTTTTTTTTTTTGTTTTCCTGACTATAGGCTTGGAGTCACGACTAGGTCTTGAGAGTCCCTTGCCATGTAGACTTTGTCACAGACTCTCACACATCAGCTTACTTCAGGGACAGTAAGAGAAAGTCTCAGTTCAGTCTACTCACCTGGGGTCCTATATAAGGCATCAAAATCCTGGGAATGTCATCCCATCAGCGTTGGGATTCTCTGTTGGGTAGAAGCTCACACTGGAGGGAAGAGATTATATAATGGTATATCCACAATTTATGATGATCTACTGGGGCTGGTGCTATGGCATAGTGGGTAAAGCCGCCGCCTACAGTGCACTGGTTTGAGTCCTTGCTGCTCCACTTCTGATCCAGCTCCCTGCTATGGCTTCAGAGGGCAATGGAGGATGGCCCAAATCCTTGGGCCCCTGCACCCATGTGGGAGACCTGGAGGAATCTCCTGGCTCCTGGCTCCTGGCTCCTGGCTTCGGATCAGTGCAGCTCCAGCCGATCACTCCCAATTGGGGGGAGTGAACCAATGGATGGAAGACCTCTTTCTCTCTCTCTCCCTCTCTCTGCCTCTCCTTTTCTCTCTGTTTAAATCTGACTTTCAAATAATTAAATAAATCTTAAAAAAAGATCTACTTTTTTCTTCATAAACAAGGGCTCTTAAAAAGTTTATTGAAAACTTATACTATGAGAAACTATGCATGGATTTCAAAAAATTTTGGCACAAAATTAAACTTCTTTAGTTCTATTTTTTCAATGAAAGGTTTGAAGTTACCTCATATTAATGTATTTGAAAATATGTTTTAGTATGTACATGCTTTTTAATTTATATATATGTTTACTTTGCATATAACTTTGTAGAATATTCCGCAATTTTTTTCTACTCATAATTTTTTAAAGATTCCTTTTTCATTATTTGAAAGGCAGAGTGACACAGAAAGGGAAAGACAGAGGGAGAGATCTATCCAGTGGTTCATAGATCTGCATAGCTGCAGTAGCTGGGGCTGGGCCAGGCTGAAGACTGGAAATCGATCTGAGTCTCTTACATTTCTAACACGGGCCCAAGCACTTGGACATCTTCCACTGCTTTCTCAGTTGGATAAGCAGGGGGCTGGACCAGAAATGGAGCAGACAGGACTCAAACCAGGACTTTGATATAGGATGCCAGAGTTACAGGCAGCAACTTAACCTGCTGTGCCAGAATGTGTTCTCTCATACTTCCTTTTTGACTTACTTATGTTCCACAACAGTTATAATTCCTATAACTATATAGTAGCCTGTGGTAAGATTGTTACAAAATTGATTTATCTTTTTGCTGTTGATGAACAGTTGGACTATTCCAGTTTTTGCTATTATGAATAAATCCATATTGCTATGAGCATCTTTGTTCATAGTTTTCATTTTTAGCTCATGTTTATAATATTGTGGAACAGTGGTCTTCCTACTTTTTACTTGTTGAATATTATGATTAGTGGCTAATTAAGCCTGTGAATATAGAGTGCATTAAAATTATGTCTTTGAAAAAACTGTTGAAGAGAGGGGAGAGACAGAGGGGGATTTGGAGGTGAGCAGGGGAATGAGGGAAGTTTTCTTTATATTAATAAAAATTTTAAAAGTAAATAAATACATAGTAAAAACATTTACTACGTCATAAAATAACTGTTTGATATTGAGAGATATCAAATAAATATTTCTCCTCTATAAAATGTTTTCAAGGACTACAATCCATTCATTATGTAGTAGCCAGAATGAGTTATACCCTTGAGGAGCAGTAATTTTTCTACTTACTACTTGCTGAATTCTTAAGTTAGTGGAGTGGAGTGGAGGGTTAAACTTGTAATTATAAAGAAAACTGAAAGTGTGTAATTGTAAAGATTAGAAGAAAAATAAAAAGGAGGAGGGAAGGTGGGTATTGAGGAGGAAGATAAAGTGAGAAGCATCAATATGCTGTTAAAACTGTAGATAAGAAATATAAGGTAAATCAATTAAAATATATATAAGAAATATAAGATAAATCAATTAAAACCACCCAATGACATCTTATGGTACATTGAATGAAATCTATACTCTTCACCTTGGTTTACAAAACCCTACATTCTCTGGTCTCTATGTGACCTCATCTTGAACTAAACTGACTCTCCACCACTGTTCTAAATGGCCTTATTCTTTTACACAATATTAAAAGGTTTTCATTTATTCTTACTCTAGGGTCTTTATTCCTTCTTTCTAGAATACTCTTCTTTGCGGCCTTTGAATGTTATCTCCATCTCATCATATAAATTAGTTTAGCTGTTATCAAAGTGGCTTTCCCTAGCTCCCAAATCCCAGGTAGATTCTGTTTTTTTATGTGACAGAGTTATAGACAGTGAGAGAGAGAGAGACAGAAAGATCTTCCTTCCATTGGTTCACTCCCCAAATGGTAGCTACGGCTGGCGCTGCGCCGATCCGAAGCCAGGAGCCAGGTGCCTCCTCCTGATCTCCCACACAGGTGCAGGGACCCAAACACCCATGCCATCCTCCACTGCCCTCCCGGGTCACAGCAGAGAGCTGGACTGGAAGAGGAGGAACTGGGACTAGAACCCAGTGCCCATATGGGATGCCAGCGCCACAGGCAGAGGATTAATCAGGTGAGCCACGGTGCCAGCCCCAACCCCAGGTAGATTCTTAATAACATGACTTTGTTATAATTATTTTCATGGATCCTATTACTATGATATGTTTCTCCTTTAATCTCAATGTGTTTATGTCCCTGTTTGATGTGACTGCCCTGAGAGCAAGGGTCTCTTTCAACTTCTTATCTGTATGTCCATAATAACTAGCCAACTGCCTGGCACACTCCAAGCTCTGAAAAAAAATTTATAAATGAGTAACATAATAATTTCAATGTTAAGATTTACAAAAGCTAGCAGCATAGAAATAAGGTAAAAGGAAGTAAGAAACTTTTCTGCAAATTGCTTTTAGGCTCAGAGTTTCTGTTCATCTGGTATCCTTTTTACTTAAGGAATGGTGCTGGAAGTCAAAATAAAGAATTTTCTGCCTGACAGTTTGAATTCAGAACTAGGAAGGAATGACATAACAGTATTGGGTGAGTGAATTGGGGAATGGTTGGAAACGTGTCTTTGCAGTTCAATCATTTGACATTTAGTTGTTGACAGCCTTCTTGACTCACTAATTAGGACTGTAAAATTCCAGGTGAATGACAGTTGCTTCACCACTAATTTTGCTTTTTGCAGCTGTAATCACCAGGCAACTAATGGTATAATTGATGGACACTGCCAGTTTTTGAGATGGATGGAAATTAATACTTAATTTAGCATTGTTAGGGGTCATAATCACATTTTTGGATGCATGCAAAAGCAGTGAATTTACAGTGCCTTGATCAATAAAACTATAACATAACATTGGGACACAAGCATGCCATTAATGACTTGGGTTTTGAATAGTATAAAAATGGGTATAAATGTGTATAATAAATTTTAAATTTCACTCTGTAATCTATTCAAATTCTAACCCAACCCTCAACTGACACTCCTGGACAAAAAACAGAGAAAAATAAAATTACTAAGCATATAAATCATTGAAAAGGAAATATTTATTTCATAAAGGAACTTTGATAGTTTTGGAACTCTAATAATTATTTAGAATATCTGATTGTTACAATAGTAAATGCTTTACTCTGCTTTAAAGGAAAGCCAACTTTTGTGAACCCATTTGTAATAGGGCATAGAAGCTAATTGATTATATATTTGCATTGGTAAAACATAACTTTAATTCTGGGAGTTGTATATTACTGTGTGTGTCAGGGGTTTCTGAAATAGTATATCATTGTCTTAACATTTAAAAAATATTATGTTGTATTCATTTTGTTCTAGACTATAAAACTGGGCTTATGGAAGAAGTGAAGATTGTTTCTTATGGTTCTCTTCATGCATTTCTGACGATTTATTTTTGATTTTTTTCCATGAGCCTGTAGTCTTGTATCCAACTTTGTTTTTACTGAGTATAGTAATTGTAGACTTTGACTACACCCCATAAATTGTGATTTAAGTGGTCTAGATAAATGCTTGGGCTTAAATATCTTTACAGTTGTTTCTTTGAAATTTTTATTAATATAAAGACAACAGATTGTATGCATTACATAGGTGCAGTTCTAAGAGGACATCCACACTTCCCTCACTCCCCTGCACTCCCCAGTTCCCCTTATTTCCTCTCTTCTCTTCATCAGTTTTTCAAAAGAAATAATGTTAGTCCACATTATATTCACAGGACTAATTCACCACTAATCATAATATTCAATAAATAAAAAATAGGAAGACAGCAGTTGCACAGGTATATAGACACAAGCTAAAAATTATAATCATGTCCTAAAGTGACCATTTCATTCCTATACATTTTTGTATTCTGTATTAGCTGCCAAATATCAGAGAAAACAAATAATATTTGAGACTGAAATATTTCACTAAGCATAATATTTTCCAATTGCATTTATTTTGTTGCAAAAGACAATATTTTGTTCTTTTTTATGGCACAATAGTATTCCATAGTGTATATATACCACGTTTTCTTTATCTAGTCATTAGTTGAAGGGCATATGCATTGATCCCATATCTTATGTGTTGTGAATTGAGCTGCAATAAAGTTGGAGGTACAAATAAATATTTGTATGCTGATTTCATTTCCTTTGGATAAATTCGCAGTAGTGGTATGGCTGGGTCATATGGTACATCTATTTTCAGATCACTGAGGAATCTCAATACTGTCTTCCATAATGATTGTACTAGTTTACATTTCCACCAACAGTGTCTTTTTCCCCAGATCCTCACCTGCATTTATTGTATTTTTTTTTGATTTTTGGATGATAGCCATTCAAACTAGGGTGAGGTGTCACCTCATTGTGTCTTTGATTTGCATTTCCCTGATGGCTAGTGATCATGAGCATTTTTTATGGGTCTGTTAGCCGTTTGAATTTCATCTTTTGAAAAATGCCTATTCAAGTCCTTCGCCCTTTCTTTACTGGATTGTTTGTTTTGTTGTTATTGAGTTTCTTGAACTCTTTATGGATTCTGGAAAAGAACCCTTTCAGTGGCATAGTTTGCAAATATTTTCTCTCTTTCTGTCCCTTGCCTGTTCACTTTACTGAGTGTTTTCTTTGCTTGATAAAATGCCATTTGTATATTTTTGCTTTAATTTCCTGTGCTTCTGGGATCTTTTCCAAGAAGTCTTTGCCTATGTCAATGTCTTGTAGAGTTTCACTGATGTTTTCTTCTAGTAGTTTGATGGTATCAGGTCATAGATTTAGATCTATGGTCCATTTTGCATTGATTTTTCAAAGGTTTATTTGTTTATTTGAAAGTCAGAGTTACACACAGAGAGAAGGAGAGGCAGAGAGAGAGAGAGAGAGAGAGAGAGAGAGAGGTCTCTCATCCACTGGTTCACTCCTGAGATGGCTGCAATGGCTGGAGCTGTGCTGATCTGAAGCCAGAAGCCAGGAGCTTCTTCCAGGTCTCCCACACAGGTGCAGGGGCCCAAGGAGTTGGGCCATCTTCCACTGCTTTCTGAGCCTGGATCAGAGGTGGAGCAGCCTGGACACGAACTTGTGCCCATATGGGATGCTGGCACTGCACGTGGCGGCTTTACCTGCTATGCCACAATGCTGGCCCCTTGCATTCATTTTTGTATGTGGTATAAGGTAGGGGTCTTATTTCATATTTCTGCATATGAATATCCAAATTTCCCATCACCATTTGTTGAAGAAACTATCTTTTCTTTAGGGACTGATTTCATATCACTTGTGAATATTAGTTGGTTGCAGATATTTGGGTTAATTTCTGGGTTTTCTATTCTGTTCCATTGGTGTACACATCTATTTATTTGCCAATACCATGCAGTTTTGATCATAGATATCCTGTAGTGTGTTTTGAAGTCTAGTATTGTAATGTCTCTGGCTTTGTTTTTGTTGTTTAAGACTGCTTTAGCTAGTCAGGGTCTCTTATATTTCCATGTGAATTTTAGCACTGTTTTTGGTATTTTGATTGGAATCACATTGAATCTGTAAATTTCTTTTGGTAGTATGGACATTTTGATGATATTAATGCTTCTAATCCATAAACAAGAAAGATTTTTCCATTTTTTTGTGTCTTCTAATTCTTCCTTTAATGTTTTGTAGTGTTCATCATAGAGATCTTTGTCCTTCTTGATTAAATTAATTCCAAGGAATTTAATTTTTTTGTAGCTATTGTGAATGGGATTGATCTCAGAAGTTCTTTCTCAGCCATGGCATTGTCTGTGTATACAAAGGCTATTGATTTTTGTGTGTTAATTTTATATTCTACCACTTTACCAAACTCTTTTATGAGTTCCAATAGTCTCTAAGTGGAGTCTTTTGGTTCCCTTTTATATAGAATATGTCACCTGCAAATAGGGATTGTTTTACTTCCTCCTTTACAATTTGTATCCCTTTGATTTCTTTTTCTAGTCTAATGGCTCTGGCTTAAGTGTCCATTGTCATATTGAATAGCAATGATGAGAGTGGGTACCCGTGTCTGATTACAGATCTTAGTGAGGTGATTCCAACATTTCCCCTATTCATTATTATGTTGGCTGTGAGTTTGTTATAGTTGCCATGATTGTGTTGAGGAATGATGCTTCTATATCTAATTTTCTGCTTTCTTTGCACTTATTGAGATAATCAAAGGCTTTTATTCTCAATTTGTTAACATGAGTTATCAAGTATATTATTTTTCTGTATATGGAATAATCCCTGCATACCAGGGACAAATTCCTCTTGGTCCAGGTGAATGATCTTTTTGACATGTTGGATTCCATTAGCTAGTATTTTGTTGAGGATTTCTGTGTCTATATTCATCAGGGATATTGTTTTATAGTTCTCTTTTATTGTTTTATCTTTTTCTGGTTTTGTAATTAAGGTGATGCTGACCTCATAGAGGCAGTTTGGGAGGATTCCTTCCATTTCAATTGTTTTGAATAGCTTGAGAAGAATTGGAAATAGTTCCTCTTGAAAAGTCTGGTTGAATTTAGCAGTGTAGCCATCAGGTCCTAGGCTTTCCTTTGTTGGGAGGATCTTTATTATTGATTTAATTTACATCTTGATTATTGGTCTGTTTATGTTTTCTGTCTTCATGAATCAATTTTAGTAGGTTCTATGTGTACAAATATCTATCCATTTCTTCTAGATTTTCCAACTTTTTGACATACAGCTGTTTGTAGTAATTCATGATGATTCTTTTTATTTCTCTGGTATCTGTTGTTACATCTCCTTTTTTATCTCTGATTTTATTAATTTGGCTCCCCGTCTTTTTTTTTTTTTGATTAGAGGGCCAATGATGTTTCAATTTTGTGTATTTTTTCAAAAACCAGCTCTCCATTTCACTGATCTTTTGTATTTTTTGTTTCAATTTCGTTTATTTCTTCTCTAATTTTTAATTATATCTTTCCTCTAACTAATTTTGGGTTCATTATGTTCATAGTTTTCTAGGTCTTTGTGATGCATGGATAGGTAATTTATTTGAAACCTTTCCAATTTCTTGATCTAGGCACTAATTACTATAATCTTCCCTCTTTTGCTGTATATCACAAGTTTTAATTATCATCTTTATTGTTGAATTGTCATCTTTATTTGTTTCCTAGAACTCTTTGATTATCCCTTTGATCGCTTCTATGACCCACTGTTCATTCAGGAATATCTTGTTCAGTCTCCATGCGTTTGCATAATTTCTAGATATTCTTAAGTTGTTAATTTCAGTATCATTCCATTATGTTCAGAAAAAAATACATGGTATGTTTTCAATTTTTTCGAATTTATTAAAACTTGCTTTATGGCCTAGCATATGGTATATCTTAGAGAACATTCCATGCATTGATGATAAGAATGTGTGTTTTGCAACTGTGGGATGAAATTTTCTGTAGGTATCAGTTAGGTCCATTTGGTCCATAGTGTAGATAGCTCTGTTGTTTCTCTATTGATTTTCTGTGTAGTTCATCTGTCCATGAATGAAAGTCGGGTATTGAATTTCCCATTACTATTGTATTGAAATCTATGTCTCCTTTTAGATTCGTTAACATTTGTTTAAATTTCCAGGTGCACTGGCATTGGGTGAATAAACAATTACTAGAGTAACATCTTCCTGTTCAATTGATCCCTTAATCATTACATAATGCCCCTCTTTGTCACTTCTAACAGTTTTTGCGTTAAAGTCTATTTTTCTAATATTAGGATGGCTATACCTGCTCTTGTTTGCTATCCGTTAGCTTGGAATATCTTTTTCCATTCTTTCACTTTCAGTCTTCAGATATCTTTGTTGGTGAGGTGTATGTCTAATAGGCAGCAAATAGATGGGTATATTTTTTCAACCATTCAGCCAGTCTGTAGCTTTTAATTAGAGAGCATAATATACATTCAAGGTTATTATTGATAAATGATTTTGTCCTACCATTTTTTCATAAGTATTACTATTGTTTCTTCAGATTTTCTTTGTACTTTTACTGGGAGATTTTCTGCCTTCACCTTCTTTCATTATGATGTTTCTGTTTGTAGCATATTCTTAAAAATCATTTCTAAGGCTGGACTAGTGATGACAAATTCTTTGAATTTTTGTTGGTTTTGGAAGGTCTTTATTTCACCTTGATTTATAAATGAGAGCTTTACAGGCCACAATGCTCTAGGTTGACAGTATTTTTTTTTTTTTTTTTTTTGGAAATTGGAGTATGGCTCTCCATTCTCTCTCTTTTTATTTATTTATTTATTGACAGGCAGATTTAGACAGAGAGAGAAAAAGAGAGAAAGGGTTTCCTTTCCATTGGTTCACCTCCCAAATGACAGCTATGGCCGGCATGTTGTGGCCGGTACGCTGCACCCATCCGAAGCCAGGAGTCAGATGCTTCCTCCTGGTCTCCCATGCAGGTGCAGGGCCCAAAGACTTGGGCCATCCCCACTGCCTTCCCAGGCCACAGCAGAGAGCTAGACTGGAAGAAGAGCAACTGGGACAGAATCTGGCACCCCAACTGGGACTAGAAGCTAGGATTAGCCAAGTGAGCTGCAGTGCTGGCCTCTGCATTCTCTCTTAGCCTGTAGGGTTTCTGATGAGAAATTAACTGTGAATCTAAATGGAGATCTTCTTAAAGTAATCTGGTGTTTGTCTCATGCAGTTTTAGAATCTTTTCTTTATATTTTATTGTTTTTTTTTCAGCTTTTATTTAATAAATATAAATTTCCAAAGTGAAACTTTCGGATTATAGCGGCTTTTCTTCCCATAACTTCCCTCCCATCCGCAACCATCCCATTGCCCACTCCCTCTCCCATTCCATTCTTCATCAAGATTCATTTTCAATTATCTTTATATACAGAAGATCAACTTAGTATACACTAAGTAAAGATTTCAATAGTTTGCACCCATACAGACATACAAAGTATAGAGTACTGCTGAGTAGTAGTTTTACCATTAATTCGCATAGTACAACACATTAAGGACAGAGATCCTACATGAGGAGAAGGTGCATAGTGACTCCCGTTGTTGATTTAACAATTGGCACTCTTATTTATGATGTCAGTAATTACCCGAGGCTCTTGTCATGAGCTGCAAAGGCTATGGAAGCCTCTTGAGTTCACAAACTCCAACCTTATTTAGACAAGGCCATAGTCAAAGTGGAAGTTGTTTCTCCCTTCAGAGAAAGGTACCTCCTTCCTTGATGGCCCGTTCTTTCCACTGGGATCTTACTCACACAGATCTTTCATGTAGGTCATTTTTTTGCCAGAGTGTCTTGGTGTTCCATGCCTGAGAAACTCTCATGGGCTCTTCAGCCAGATCCAAATGCCTTAAGGGCTGATTCTGAGACCAGAGTGCTGATTAGGACATCTGCCATTCTATGAGTCTGCTGTGTATCCCGTTTCCCATGTTGGATCTTTCTCTCCTTTTTAATTCTATCACTTAGTATTAGCAGACACTAGTCTTGTTTATGTGATCCCTTTGACTCTTACTCCTATCCTTATGATCAATTATGAACTTAAACTGATCACTTTGATTAGTAAGATGACATTGGTACATGCCACCTTGATGGGATTGAATTGGAATCCCCTGGCACATTTCTAACTCTACCATTTGGGGTAAGTCTGAGTGAGCATATTCTTTTTTCTGCCTCTCCAAATCTGTTGTTGAGGCTTTCTGCTGTATTTTCTATTTGACATATTGAGTTCTTTCTGTTTAATATTTCAATTTGATTTCTCTTCAATATTTCAATCTCTTAGAAAAAAATTCATCCTTATCTTGTATGGATTCTTTATCTCATGAACTTGTTTCTTTGTGTTTCTGAGTAATTTTATGATCATTCTTTTGAATTCATTTTCAGGAATTTCACTAATTTCATACTGAAGCTTTATTGTGTTCCTTTTGCGGAATCATTTTGTCTTCCTTGTTATTGTTGTATTTCTGCATTATTTGTGGAAACACTCGTTGCTTTTCTTCTCTGGTGGTTTTTATCTTTGAACTATGTCTCTGTGGCTTAGTGGACTCTCTGGTCCTTCAATGTATATCCTGATGTTTTGCTGGGTGGGGCAAAGAAGCTGTGGTCAGTATCCAAGTGTGGGTGAGTTGAGTATTCAGGATGATAAATCTCTATTGTAAGCAGTTGGAAAATATGATCATATCTGTTGCTGTAGTCACAACCCCACCTCCTCTTTTTCAAGGTGATCAGTGCCTAGGGTTAGCCCACAGTGGGTACAACCCCCACCCATGGAGGTGCATGAACCATACAAAGGATCTGTACATTCCTCAGTGTAAGCATGGAACCCTCTGCAATGAACCACCCCAGGCAGTCAGGGAGTTCTAATCCTCTGAAGCCAGACACAGTGATTTCCGAGACCCAGCTACAAACCACACCATGTCCTATCGTGCAGTTATAGAATTCCCACAGCCACAGAGCACAAGGGTTTATGAGCCTGTCCCGTCCATGGAGAGAGTAATCATTCCAAGAGCCAGCTGCCTGTGGTTGTTACACCTTAGCACTTTGTGCCCTAGAGCCTGTGATAGGTTAAGGGGATAGGAGTACTTCACTGTCCTAAGTGGGTGCCCAGCCCCCTGCCATCTCTCTCATCCAGACTCAAAGTCAGTGTAGAAATGCTGGATTTTTCCCTCTGGTAAAATACCCTTTATGCACATGCATGAGAGCCACATTAGCTTATACTTGCACTATGATGGAGCTTTCTCTCTGCCGGTCGATCAGTCCCTAGTCAGGAGATGGAGCGAAAGAAATGTGCTTTTCCTTCCATGGATTATGTAGGTATCCTGCCGCTCCTCTAGGGCTCCAGGCTGGACTCAAAATTAGTGTGGTCCACAAGGTTCTGCCTCAGGTAATATCATCAGTGGGATGGGCTAAAAGAGTCTGCTCTCACTTAGCTGACAGAAGCTGGTGTCTCCTTCAGCCCCTGGAGTCGTGGGTGGTTTCCTCTCTCATTGCTGTGTATCTGTACTTTCTTATCTCTTCTCTTTTGTTTTTAAGATTTATTTATTTATTTGAAAGTCAGAGTTGCACAGAGAGGAGACAGAGAGAGAGAGAGAGAGAGAGAGAGAGAGAGAGAGAGGTCTTCCATCTGATGATTCACTCCTAGTTAGCCACAACAGCTGGAGCTGCGCCGATCCGAAGCCAGGAGCCAGGAGTTTCTTCTGGGTCTCCCATGCAGGTGCAGGGGCCCAAGGACTTGAGCCATCTTCTACTGCTTTCCCAGGCCATAGCAGAGAGCTAGATTGGAAGTGGAGCAGCCAGGTCTCGAACCGGTGCCCATATGGGATGCTAGTGCTTCAGGCCAGGGCGTTAACTTACTGTTAGCAGTGCTGATCCAAATCTCTCTTCTTTCTGTAGAGTTTTCACTACAAACCTCTCTCCAACTCTCCCCTGGGAATGCACTTCCTCAGCTTTTCCTTTGTTATCTTCCCCTGGCCAAAATAAGCCTGTCTTTCCTATTCAGCCATCATAGAACCCCCAGCTGATTCTAATGTGCAGGCACAGTTGAGAACCAGTATTTTACACTGTGTTTTTGGGTAGTTCATTCACTCTCCTATTTTGATACTGTGTTGATGACTCCCAAATATATATTATTTGGCTCTAATTTTACCCGAGCTTCACATTTGAATATGTAAATGTACGCTTCTTGTTGCTCCTTGGATGGCCTCAAAAATCATATGGACTTATCAAACATATTAACTGAACTCATGCAAGTCTCTTATATGTTTCTTATATGGAATCCTGGAAATAAATACAATGTATCTTTCCTTTTCCTTATCCTGTTATTTTCAGGATTTAGCAGTCCTAGTAGTTTATCTTCCAAGTGTTTCTCAATTTTTTTCCTTTCTCTTCATTTAAACTAACTCTGTTTAACTAAAATACTCCCATCTTGGCAGTATTGACAGTTTCAATAGATTTTCTTGTTCAGATGCTCTTCCCTACTACTCAAATGCCTGTACTTATTCCTTCTCTCTGGAGTGATCCAATATAAGAAGCACTTAACTACATTACTCAGAGGCAAATTCTTTTTTTTTTTTAAATTGGGATTTATTTGTTTATTTGAAAGGTAGCATTCTGGAGAAAGAGGGAGATATGCCCCCCACCTGAAACACATGCATGGAGGGAGAGGGCGGGGAGAGAGAGAGAGATTGAGAGATTGCGATTTGCATCTGCTGGTTCACTCCCCAAATTGTTACAATAGCCATGGCTGGACCAGCCTAAAACCGGGATCCTAGAATTCCATCTAGGTCTCTCACCTGGTATCAGGAGCTCAAGCACATGGTCCATCTTTGGGGAGTTTCTTATATGCATTAGCAGGGAACTGGATCAGAAGTGAAACAATCAGGACTCATATGAGATGCCAGTCTTGTAGGAGGTAACTTAACCTGCTATGCCACAGTACCCGCCCTTATGGTCAGTTCTTCAGGGCTTTTCAACATTTGCTTAAGCTGAAGCTTTTTAGCAAAGGTATTACATTAGTTAACTGTTGTTATAATGAAATACCTGAGGCAGGCCAATTTTATAAAGAAAAGAAAAGAAACTCATTTTGCCTCATGTTCTGGTGATTCAAAGTCCAAAAATCATGATATAAGCTTTGACAAGTTCATCATGGTCAGAATATGAGTGTCTGGATTGTTTTTATAAAGCCACCAAGACTCAGTTATGGGGGTTCCACCCAATGACCTAACCTAATACAATAACTTCTCAAAGGCCCCACCCCAAATACCATGAAAGGAATGAGTTTCCACCATGTTAGTTCCATTGATGTAAGACTTTGGAGACTAAACTTCTGCATGGGTTCAGAGGGACAAATATTCACACTATAGAAGGTAGTTAAGATAATTCCATGACTGATTTATACCTCTTTTCTCTTTACCTGTTTCTGTATGTTTCATACTTTAACATATACAAAGATACAGAACTTCTTTTTTTATTTATTTATTTGCCAGGTAGAGTTATAGACAGTGAGAGAGAGAGGCAGAGAGAAAAGTCTTCCATCTGTTGGATCACTCCCCTAATGGCTGCTACGGCCAGTGCTGCACTGATCCAAAGCCAGGAGCCAGGTGCTTCTTCCTGTTCTCCCATATGGGTGCAGGGGCCCAAGCATTTGGACCATCCTCCACTGCCCTCCCGGGCCACAGCAGAGAGCTGGACTGGAAGAGGAGCAACCGGGACTAGAACCCAGTGCCCATATGGGATGCCAGCGCTGCAGGTGGAGGATTAACCTATTGAGCCATGGCGCTGGCCCCTAGAACTTCTTATAATGAGGACTAAACATCAAGTTTTCTTAATTCTTTGTACCTTTGTTTTTATTCTTACTTCAGCTTAAATCATCTAACTCCTAATTTTCCATTACTGCTTTTGTAACTACATTTTTCAGAGTTTTAAATTCAAAAAACAAAAATTGTGAAGTCATAATACAAAGAGTTCTCATATACTCCTTATCAACTTCCTCTATTAAATTCTCTTATTAGTATATTTGTCCCAATTTATGAACGACAACCAGCTTCTAATGTTCTTTTTACCAGAACTGCCTCACTATTTAATTGAGTTGTTCCTTCCTACAAAAAAGGTTTTCCAACTTGCCCGGCGTGAATAAATATTTCTCTGTTCTCCTTTAGCACTTTGGAATTACCTTGCAATAGAAATGAAATCAGCATGTGAAAGTTATCTGTACCCCCATGTTTATTGCAGCTTGATTCACAATACTTAAGACATAGAATTAACCCAGATTTCCATCAACTGATGACTGGATAAGGAAATTATATGTATATATACACTATAGAACTCTACTCAGCCATAACAAAGAATGAAATCCTGTTTTTTTGCAACTATATAAATGCAGCTGGAAACCATTATACTTAGTGAAATAAGTTAGTCCCCAAAAGAAATATATAATATATTTTCCCTGATCTGTGGTAATAGATTACAAAGAAATGGAATATATATGAGCAAAATTGTCATTTTGAGATTCAATGAGGTTTATAACCCTTGCCTCTACTGTTGAGGCGCATTGTTTTTTCTTCTTACTATTTGTTGAACTCTTTATTTAGTGTAGGGTTAATCTTGTGATTATAAGTAGATTGAAAGTAGATCATTATAAAAACTAAGAAATGGAATAAGAGAGGAAGGAGAAAGAAGTGTGGGAGCATGGGTGGAGGGAGCATAGGGTGGGAAGTATCACTATGTTCTTAAATCTGTATATGTGAAATACATACAATTTGTATACCTTAAACAAAAAAGAATTATCCCTATTAATCTGAAACAGTTTAATTACTTATGTCCTTTTCCACTAAAATGTTGGAGCTAAGTCTTACCATCTTTGTATCTTTAGTACCTACCTGACATTCAGTCTGAAACATGGCATGCTTAGTTACACATTTTTTAAATGGGGCAATTGTTGATGGCATAGCTAAAATCACCACATATCCTTTAGGCACAGCAACTCAATGAAGGTGCTTCCAAACTGTGAATTGGGTTGGTAAATTACTGTTATAACGTTAAAATAATTTCTCTTGAGATATTTCAGAAAGCATCCAATGACATTAATAAGAAAATGCCATCTTGTTTTCACAGGGGCTTCCCTCTACTTGATACTACCTTTAAGGGATTCCTAGTGATTTTATGTGTAGAGATTTCCTTATCTAATGCCTAATTGCATCCAATGCTGTTTGTACAGTCCATTCTTGATTATCCATGGTCATAGCAGGAAAGGGAAGCATGGAAAATCTAAAAATGTCATTAGCATCAACTGCCTCTCTCACCAAATCTTTTGCCAGAGATAGTAATGAGTGTAGCAAAACTGGTGGAGGTGCAAATGAGCTGTGAAATGGCAAAAATTCATGTGGCCAAATAAACAGAAAATGCAGAACTCTGGATAATATACATCTGAGAAGTCAGTCACAGAATAACAAAAATTAACTGTTTTTTAAAATGTGAACTGACTGCTTATGATTGATAATAAATAAAACTGATGTGTCAGAATTTGTTTTATTCACTATAAAGTTAGTAGCTGCATACATACCATTGTGTCATCTGTGCTAAGGGCTGGCTATCCTTAGACCACATGAACATCTGCTTTTATATTCTGATGACATAGACTTTGAGGGAATGTTATATTTCATTCTCAGGTTTGAAGGACAGTTATAAGCAGGTGAGTCAATGCAAGTATTATTTCTATGGTCATTTACCAAACAATGTCTTTTCTCAGTAGTGTTGATAAGCTCAACAGAGGCTTCAAAAATACTTATAAAACACTAGTTTTGAGTACTGAAATTGGTAGAGATAGAAGAGACTACAGAGGTTTGTGAGGCATACTCTTTGTGTTAGTTAGGGTCCTACAGAGGAACAGAAGCAATATGATGATATACATATATACATATGTGGGGGAGAGATGTATTTTAAGAAGTAGGTTCACATTATCATGGAGGCCAACAAGCCCAAGATCTTCAGGGTGAGCTGGCAGCTTAGAGACCTAGGAAGAGCTAAGTCCAAAGTTGAAGTCTGATAGCAGAATTCACTTTTCACTTTGTTCATGGAGATCAGTCTTTTGTTTGACTCATGCCTTTAACTGATTGGATGAAGCTCACCTTCATTATGGAGGGCAATCTGTTTTACTCATAGCTCACTCTTTTATATATTAATTTCATGCCCAAATAGAAATACCCAGGATAATATTTGGACAATTATCTGGGCATCATGGCCCAGCCATCTTGACACATAAAATTATTCATCACACTCTCCACTTGTTAGATGAATAAAGAGAAGTGAAATAACTCATATGAGCTTCTGGTAGATGGGCTCAGGCTAGCATTCATATTTCTTACTTCTAACTGGTGTATTTATTACCATAAAATATTGATTTTCTATAATTGTAATAATGAAAAGATAGTGGAGAGCAATTTAACTCAGAAATACATAGCTCAAAAATAAATGCCAGTGTTTGATAGAAAAAGTCCAACAGCTGGCTTTTGACCTAGCAGTTAAGATACCCATGTTGCAATGTTTGTGTTTGATTCCAAGCTCCAATTCTATCTCCAGCTTCCTGCTAATGTAGACCATGGAAGTCACCGGTGATGGCTCAGATGACTGGATTCCTGCCAGCCACATGGGAGACCTGGACTGAATTCCTGATTCCTAGCTTTAACTCCATCTGGGGCCATCTCAGGCACTTGGGGAATGACTCAGTGAATAGATCTCTCTCTCTCTCTCTCTCTCTCTCTCCCACACACACACACTTTCTCACACTAAAAAATGTATTACATAAAGCCTATTGAATGAGACTCTCATGGTATTTCAGAATGTCTAGCACACTTGGTCCCTGTTTAAATAGCAGAAGTAGATTCTTCTCATGATAGCTTTATTAAGCTATATGACACATCCATAAGCAGCACCCTTTATTCAATTCAGTGTTTCAAAAATATATTCACAAAGTTGTATAGCCATCACTATCGTTCTAGACTCATGAATAGTCACTCTCCATTACCATTCTCTCTATTCCTTATAAATCACTAATCTACTTTCTATCTTTATAGATTTGGAACCATATAATACATGGACTTTCATGACTCACTTCTGTCACTTAGCATAATATTTTCAAGATTCATCCATGTTGTAGCATGTATCAATTAGTACAATCATACTCAATCAAACATTCCACTATATGGATAAATCACATTTTGTTCATCCACTCATCAGTTGATGGGTGTTTGGATAGTTTCTATTTTTTAGGTATTTTTTAAACTTTTATCTAATAAATATAATTTTCCAAAGTACAGTTTATGCATTACATTGGCTTCCCCCCCCCAATAACTTCCCTCCCACCCGCAGTCCTCCCATCTCCCACTCCCTCTCCCATTCCATTCACATTAAGATTCATTTTCAATTATCTTTATATACATAAGATCAATTTAGTATATATTAAGTAAAGATTTCATCAGTTTGCACCTACACAGAACATAAAGTGTAAAATACTGTTTCAGTACTCGTTATAGCATTACTTCACATTGGACAACACATTAAGGACAGATCCCACATGAGGAGTAAGTACACAGTGACTCCTGTTGTTGACTTAACAATTTGACACTCTTGTGTATGGCGTCAGTAATCTCCCTAGGCTCTAGTCATGAGTTTCCAAGGCTATGGAAGCCTTTTGAGTTCGCTGACTTCGATCTTATTCAGACAAGGTCATAGTCAAAGTGGAAGTTCTCTCCTCCCTTCAGAGAAAGGTACCTCCTTCTTTGATGGCCCGTTCTTTCCACTGGGATCTCACTCACAGAGATCTTTCATTTAGGTCTTTTTTTTTTTTTTTGCCAGAGTGTCTCGGTGTTCCATACCTAAAATACTCTCACAGGCTCTTCAGCCAGATCAGAGTGACTTAAGGGCTGATTCTGAGGCCAGAATGCTATTTAGGACATCTGCCATTCTATGAGTCTGCTGTGTATCCCACTTCCCATGTTGGATCATTCTCTCCCTTTTTGATTCTATCAGTTAGTATTAGCAGACACTAGTCTTGTTTGTGTGATCCCTTTGACTCTTAGACCTATCAGTGTGATCAATTGTGAACTGAAACTGATCACTTTGACTAGTGAGATGGCATTGGTACATGCCACCTTGATGGGATTGCATTGGAATCCCCTGGCAGATTTCTAACTCCACCATTTGGGGCAAGTCTGATTGAGCATGTCCCAAATTGTACATATCCTCCCTCTCTTATTCCCACTCTTATATTTAACAGGGATCACTTTTCAGTTAAATTTAGGTGTTATGAATAAAGCTACTATAAACATTGTGTACAAATTTTCATGTGGATATATGTATTAATTCTCTTGGGTATATAGTTATGCAAATATAACTATAGGTGAAATTGCTGGTTCATAAGGTAATTTTATGGTAAAACTTAACTTTTTGAGGAACTGTTGGATTGGTTTCCTCAGTACATTCAACATTTTCTATTGTTAGTGACATATGGAGTTCTTATTCCTTCACATCCGTGTCAACACTGTTATTTTATCTTTATTGTTTTAGCCATCATTGTAGATGTGAAGCAGTATCTCATGGTTTTGATTTCCTTCTCAATGACTAATCATTTTGAATATCATATTATGTGCTTATTATCTGTGGGTATATCTTCTTTGGAGAAATGTTTACTCAAATCCTTGCCTAATTTTAAATTGAATAATTTTTAAATTGTTGAGTTGTAGGAATTTCTTATATATTTTGAATGTGAGACTGCAATAACATACATGATTTGAAATCTTCTCCCATTCTGTGCATTGTCTTTTCACCTTCTTGATGATGTTCTTTGAATTGTAAAAGTTTTTAATTTTTAAAGTAACTTGATAATTTATTCATATTTCTTGTTTATGTATTTAGTGTCATACCTAGCATACCATTTTCTAACCCACAACTACAAAGATCTACTCCTGTATTTTCTCCTAATAGTTTTATACTTTTAATTCTTGCATTTATTTTATGGTCTATTTTTTGGTGTTGTTTGTGTGGTGAGTTAGAGATCTACCTTCATTCTTTTACATGTGTATATTGTCCCAGCGTCATTTGTAGAAAGGCTATTTTTTTTTTTATTCAGAAGGGAAGTAATTCCGCTCAGCTGAGCTATTCTCCTTGAAGGCGATCAGTGCGAGAGCACTAGCCCCAGTGGGTACAATATTTGTCTGCTCTGTCCCAAGGACCACATAAAGGATCTGTGCATCCTCAGTGTAAGCTCAGATACCCCTGCAGTGTCTCCCACCGGGTTGCCAAGGTTACTGAGATTGTGGCGTCTCCCACCGAGAGTAGGTCTCTGGCACACCCTGAGTTCTCCCACACATCCTAAGTTTTTTTTTTTTTTTTCACAGTCCCAGTTCATAAGCTCCATACATTCACTAGGTCTTAACCTCCTGTTATTTCTCCCCACTAGAGTCAGGTTTTTCTGCGTGGTTGATTGCAGGCACAGCCCTGAGCTGGCACAGCTGTTACGTATGTCCAAAATGGCACCTGCTGTAATGTTTTCCCCACCTTTGTGAGGTGAGGGGAGAGAGAGTCATGTCCCTACTGGTCCCTTTTATTATTTTTTTTCTCTCCTCTGGTTAGGCTGGTGAACTTTCCCCCATGGGGCTTCAAGCCTCATTCCCTCTAGACTCTTCCTTCCGCTTTTCTGTCAGTGTCTCCGTCTACTGCGGTTTTGCCTCACCTCCCTTTCCAGCGCTGGTATGTAGACTTGGCAGCTGGGGTCCTGAGCTATGGGCACCCATGCCCTCCACATAAGTCCACTGTGTCCCACTAGTTCCGGAAGAGTTTCCTCTGCAGTTTTTTCCCTAACTCTTCCCTGAAACTACAGTATCTCCATTTTTATTAAACTATCTGTTCCTGAACTATCAGTGCACTCCCTCCCTATTCTGCCATCTTGGATCTCTCTCTAAAAAAGAGAGAGAGAGGGAGAGAGAGAGATTTACCATGCCAAACCTGGGTGTGTCACCTTTGGCACACCCTTAACCCTGAAGAACAGAACTGAACAGAGCTCTCTGGCCACACCCACGACAAGCCTCTAGAGATTCACCAAAAGCAGACAGTCCACTTAATCTAGAGTCATAGTATAATGAGAAAAGCCACCACAGCAAGGAAAAACAAAAGAGGAAACCAAAGAATATCTCTACAATGCCGAGCAACAAACGCAGAAACCGAGGAAACAAGAACAAGGAAGACATTATGATGCCCCCAAATGACCATGACACTCTAATACAAGATCATGAAGATGATGAGATAGAAGAAATGCAAAATATGGATTTCAAAAAATTTATGATAAGAACATTTAGAAGTTCTCAAAAACAAATTCATGAACTACAGAAATCTATACTGAACAGGATAGAAAATCTCTCTCATGAAAATGAGATCTTAAGGAGGAATCAAAATGAAATGCAGAAACTAGTAGAACAGGAAAGTGTGCTAGTGAAGATAAATCAAAATGAAATGAAGAACTCAATAGATCAAATGACAAACACATTAGAGAGCCTAAAAAACAGAGTCAGTGAGACAGAAGAGAGAATATCAGACTTAGAAGACAGAGCCCAGGAAAGGATACAGTCAAAGCAAAGAAAAGAAGAGGAAATTAGAAATCTAAAAAATACTGTCGGGAATCTACAGGATACTATTAAAAAACCCAACATTTGGGTTCTAGGAGTTCCTGAAGGCATGGAGAGAGAGAGAAAGGATTAGAGGGCCTTTTTAGTGAGATACTAGCAGAGAACTTTCCGGGTTTGGAGAAGGACAGAGACATCCTAGTACAGGAAGCTCATAGAACCCCTAGTAACCATGACCAGAAGAGATCCTTACCACGACATGTTGTAATTAAACTCACCGCAGTGAAACATAAAGAAAAGATCCTAAAATGTGCAAGAGAGAAACGTCAGATTACTCTCAGAAGATCTCCAATTAGACTCACAGCAGACTTCTCATCAGAAACCGTACCGGCTAGGAGGGAATGGCAAGACATAGCCCAGGTGCTAAGAAAGAAAAACTGCCAGCCCAGAATATTATATCTTGCAAAGCTCTCATTTCTTGAAAGGCTATTCTTTCCACTCAGTGGCATGGGAATCCTTGTGAAAAATCTTTTACCTTAAATATAAAGGTTTATTTATGGATCTAAAAGTTATGTTTCACTGATCTATGTGATTGTACTTATTCCAGTGGAAGTCTTCTGGTAGCAGTGTCTTTATATTAAGTTTAAAATCAGTAACTAAATCTTTCAAATTTTTCTTTTTCAAGGTTAGTTTGGGCACTTCAGTTTCTTTAACATTTCCATATGTATTTTTGGAACAGTATGTTGATAACTGCAAAACAGACTGTTGGGATATTGATAAAGATTCTGTTGAATCCGTAAATCAGATTGGGAAATATTTCCAATGTATCAGTATTGAGTCTTCCAACTATGAACAAAGAACATCTTTCCTTTAACTTAGTTACTGAATTTCCTTCAATGGTGTTTTATAGTGTTTAGCACATATATCTTACACTTTTTTTCCATAGATTTATTCCTAATTATTTTAGTATTTTTGATGTTATCATAGGTGGAATTATTTTCTTAATGTGAAATTTCAGAATGTTTATTACTAGTATGCTACAATAGAATTTATTTTTTTGCATATGAATTTTGTATTGTGTTTACTTACTGAGCTTGATCCCTATCATTTTGAAAGCTCAAGAATACGCCTATAAATTTTCCAAGGCTTCTGGGTGGACAAAGGTGACATCTTTCTCAAATGAGAAGCTCAAACAGAGAACCTAAGAACTGTCTGGAAATTGAGGACTGAATTCCAGAGAACTGAATTATTTTAATTGCATTGGTCAAAGATGGACTTCTAGATTGAAAAGCTCTTTAGCATAGAATAGAAGAGGTGGATGACAAGGGTATACTTGAGAAAGTGGACCTACAGTACTTGTAGTGATAAATGAGTCCTAAAGAGAAATGAAGTTAGAGAGAAATTCCTTTGTGGTGAGAATGACAGAAATTGTGAGATGTCGTATTTTATTTTGTGTGCAAATATCCTTTGATTATAACTAATCTTTGTTAGAGTCCATAACACTTTTGTGCATGTTCTCTGACAAATGAAGAAGAGCTTGTTTCTTTCTTTCTTTTTTAAAGATTTATTTATTTATTTGAAAGTCAGGGTTACACAGAGAGAAGAGAGACAGAGACAGAGACAGAGAGAGAGGTCTTCCATCCGATGGCTCACTCCCCAGTTGGCCGCAATGGCCAGAGTTGTGCTGATCTCAAGCCAGGAGCCAGGAGCTTCTTCTGGGTCTCCCACATGCTTGCAGAAGCCCAAGCACTTGGGCCATCTTCTACTGCTTTCCCAGGCCATAGCAGAGAGCTGATTGGAAGTGAAGCAGCTGCGTCTTGAGCTGGCACCCATATGGGATGCCAGCGCTTCAGGCCAGGGCGTTAACCCGCTGCACCATAGAATCAGTCCCTGAAGAGCTTGTTTCTTGATTGGGACAACCTTATCATAAGACTGTTAACCTGGCATTTCATGAGAATGAAATCCTCTGGATAATTGTATTTTACTTAAAAGGAGGATCACCATTATTTCCAAAGTATTGAAATATTGTAAAATATACTTAAAATAAACAAGGTACACAGGGAGAGAAAGACTGAGAAGGAAAAGTTCCAGGAAGTATTTGTCATTACTTTGTCACATATTAACAATATATTTGTATAATAATGTAAATATAATATCTGTGAAGTAGGGATTTAGTATTACAATTATCTCATCACATAGGTGAGGAAACTAACAAGTTAAGCCCCTAGTCGTGGTGCTAGCATCACATATCAGAGCACTGGTTCCAGTCCTGGCTTCTCTGCTTTCCATGTAACTCCCTAATAATGCACCCAGGAAAGCACCAAAAGATAGCCTGTGCACTTGGGCTCCTGCTATCCACATGGGAGACCTGGATGCAGTGCCTGGCTCCTGATTTCAACTTGGCCTAATCCTAGCTGTTGAGGTCATGTGGGGTAGTGAGTCATCAAATGAAAGATCTCATTCTCTCTCTTCTTCTCTCTCTCTCCTTCTCTCTCTCTCTGCCTTTCAAATAAATGAAATAAATCTTTCAAAAAATTGTTTAGGGTTGTATAGCTACTAAGTGGTAAAAAGGAGGTCCTTGATACTAAAGCCCTTCTTATTTCTACTGTAGTGTGCTGCTTTACAAGGCAACTGATTTGACCAGCTCCAGGAGAGCTGTTCTCACAGGGTACATTGTGAATGATGCCTACTAGTGTTGGCAACACAGAACCCTGAAAAGGAAAGAAGACTTGTGTTCTACTTATGTGCATTGGGAAAGTCACTTATGGTTTCAGTGCCTTGATTTCCATAGTATTGCAACCTGGATCATCTTTTGATTACTGTACCAGGATTTTTTGGGAACTAGAAGGGAGAATGTGAAAGAACCTAGGAAAATATTAAGAGATGTAGATGTAAGGAATGGTGAAAAATAGGCCAAATTCACATCCATCTCTTGGCCTCTCACTAGGTCCTCGTTACAAATGTTACTTGTTATTACCTGAGAGGTGTCCTGGCGACAGTGCCTGGAGAGTTTTAGTTAATAGAATGCTGTCTGTCAGGGTGTTTGCCTCAGGTATTTCTGCAGAGTGAAAACCTCCAGGAGTGCAGGGCTGCCCAGCTATGTCCAGATTTGTGTTTTAAAGTGGGTGATTGGACGACAGCTGGAGAGGCTGTGCTTCACTGGGAGTCTGGCAAGCTACATAGTGCTCTCCTGAAGAGGAAATGAAAAGATCTTGTAGCAGGTTCTGTCCAGGGTCTGCAGGAGATGGGAAAGATTGCCCTATTTGTTATATTTATTGGAGATATTATTATTTGTTTTATGCCGTGTGGAAGGAGGGCCAGAGCTATAATCTATTGATCATTTAATTTTATGAAGTTCTCAAATGGGTGATCTGGTGTTTTTCTGACAGAGAGGCTATGGTTCCTGAACAGCAGTAATAAGGTTGTCATGCCATTTTCTTTTAGTCCTTTTATTGCTTTTTATCTCTTTGCTGATATTACCTCTTTCCAGCCTCACCTCCCCCCTTGCAACTGCTTCTGTTAGGGCAATGTTTAGGATCAGCTTGCTTAATTTTCATAAAACCTGTCCCATGCTTTTAAGAAATTGCTCATCTTTATATTTCATGTTTCATTCTGTGAAACAACCTGCCCACTGTAGTCACTGTTATAAGGTCTTCGTAATAAACACTGGAATTTAACTAGGGGAGAAATAGGTCAGGAAAGCAGAGACCAAATGTTCACTTTGTAGCCACAGTGTGAGCAGATGGATAACAGAATGAGGTGGCTCTCCTTGTGGGCTTTGGTTTTCTGTGAACTCTTAGAATCTCCTGGGATTTGTGCTCTGGCAGAATCCCCAAGAGATCTGAGCAGCCGAACAGAGACTGGTGTCTTAATAAAAGACACCAAGGTTGTTAACCTCCTGTCTGTATTTGAAGAAGTTCATGGAAAAAGATGTTTATTTTGGTAAGAAATTTTGCTGAAGTCCATGCATAGTTTTTTTCAGAATACATATTTCCTATGAGCTTTTAAAAAGATCCCTCATATTATCACATAGAGAATAAATTTGGTGGGATAATCCCTTCTCCCTTTATTTATCTAGGGATGTCCTAAGGCATGGGATCTCTTCTGGGAAAAACTGCTAAACAACTCCACTCTTAACTGTTGACAAAGCATGGTATCATCTGGTTGGTCGTTAGCGGCTACAACATGGACAAAACTCCATTCTGCCTTTGTGTCAGGCAGTCAGTCAAACAGATAATGCAGTTCAAAATCATTCATATCCTGACTGTGCCCTTGATGTCAAGGAGCACTGAGTTAATGATGAGAAGCTGTGAAAAAGAAATGAGTGCAAGTCTAAGGAATCAATTGGAATGTGTGCACAAATGGTAGAGAGATTAGCAATGGCTAGTGGTGCCCAGGGTAGTGAAGAGTTAAGTGGCGAATGACTGTGGGAAGCTGGTGTTATAGCTAGGGAACAACTGTATAATATCTTTCAACAGGACTGTTTAGCAAAGCTTCATTATGATCATAATTGTGTGCTTGCACAGGCACACACATGGAGGGAACGCTCACAGTAAAGGTATGATTGTATTGCCCGCTGCCATGCCAATTACTGGATATTAATGGCAGGATGGCATGCATATGCCGGAGCTGGGAAGCAGAAGGTTAATAGACGAACAGCACCAGAAGAGCCCATTTATCAGTTTCTATTTATCTCTCCTTGGGAGGTGGCAGGTTTACAGTAAATACCTTCTGTCCTTCTAATTTCCTAATGATGGGGATAATGATGGAGAATGGTGAAGTCATTAACTGGGACAGGCTCTGTGCATCACTCTGTCAACCACATCTCCCCAAGACCTGCAATGAGAAGTGATGGGCCCCAGCTGTTCACCACAATCTGAGCCCCTCCTCCCATTCCTTCTACCCTAAACTACAGACTTGGGAAATGGTTCCCCCAGTGAAGAAGATGGACGCCTGGCATGGCTGGAGAAGCCTGGGAAATGGGAAGTGAGCCTCTTCAGACTGGAGCACAGCTTTTCCCTGCACCCAGAACCTGAAGGGCACAGTGGTGACACACACTGGAATACATAGCCAATGATGCCACAGATACCGAGAAACATAGGTAGAAGTGGATAATGATTCAGTAATTGAAGTGAGTGTACTAGGGGATGTGGAGAAGCAGATTTCATCAAATGTTATTTTCAAGAATCAGGAAAAGCTTAGAATATGCAATATGCAAAGGCACTTTAAAAAGTTCAGGAAAATGGAATTAAAAGATAATATGCATTTTCAAAGAACCTCTCAAAGACCCCTTACATAATCCATTTTCTTACCTTACCACTCAGAGGATTAGAGATACTGGAGGGAAATCTTGGCAGAGGTGAAGATTTTGGCTTTAAAATACCAAAGACAAAAGAATTCAGATTGGCTTGAACACACATGATTTTCCTAGGAATGACCACAAAGTGTCAATTTAATCTACTTATGCATAGTTTATAGTTGCCTTGAAAAACTGTGACCTTGGGAGGGGCTGGCATTGTGGCATAATAGGTTAAGTCGCTGCCTGCAAGGCTAGCATATCACATGGGTGCTGGTTCAAGCCCAGGCTGCACTATTTCTGATCCATCTCCCTGCTAATGCATCTGGGAAAGCAGTGGAATATAGTCTAAGTCCTTGGGCCCCTGCACCTATTTGGGAGACCGAGTCGAAGCTCCTTGCTCCTGACTTCAGCCTGATCAAGATCCGGTTGTTGTGAACATTTGGGAAGTGAACCAGGAGATGAAAGATCTCTTTCTCTCTGTCTTCAATTCTTTCAAATAAATAAATAAATCTTTAAAAACATCTTATGACCTTATTTTTAAAGATTTATTTATTTATTTTAAATGTGGGAGGGGGGAGAGAGAGAGAGGGAGGGAGGGAGGGAGGATGGGAAAGAGGGAGAGAGAGGGAGAGAGAAGGAAAGAGAGGGAGAGGGAGGGAGAGGGAGAGTGAGGGAGAGGGAGAGGGAGAGAGAGGGAGAGGGAGGGAGGGAGAGAGAGAGAGAGAGAGAGAGAGAGAGAGATTGATCTTCTGTCTGTTAGTTTATTCCCCAAGTGGCTGCAACAGCTGTGACTTGGCTAATCTGAAGCCAGGAGCCACTAGCTTCTTTGAGATCTCCCATGTGGGTTCAGGGGCAGGCAGGGGTTTACCAGGTATACCACAGCACCTGCCCCAACACTGTTTTTAGTCTTTTTATTTGGGAAGACTTTTGGCTATTTTTAGAGTTTGTTCTATATTATTTGAGATAAAATGTTATTTTACCTGTATCAGTTAGGATTATTTTGCCAGCAAATAATGGACAATTGCTTAAGCCAACAATAACAAAACAGGAAAGTATATCCTAATGACATGCATGAATCTCAAGATCATATATAGTTGGACCTCAGGAACAGAATGAGAAAATTGATATGAATGTTGTTAACACTCTCTTTCATGTATATTCCTGCTCCCGCACACATTTTTTGTTCTTTCTATAATCCTACTTTAAATTCTTCTCAGAAGACAAGATGGAAAGTAGAGCTGCCTGTAATATCTAGGTTTGTTTGTAAGAAGTCTTCAAAAACATGCACCGAAAATTTCCAAAATCTTTTTGAAATACCTTTTACCTTTTCTAAATACCTTTTGAGAGAGAGAGAGAGAGAGAGAGAGAGAGAGAGAGAAGAACAAATAAACCAATCTTTATTGATTTCTATCCCTCTCCTCTTCTCATTCCAGGAGTGAGCCTCTGGCCCAGTTTTCCCACCCTACATCCAGGGTCCTAGAACCAGTGGTCTGAGTGTGTGTGTGCTATAAGCACACTCTGTGAGGATGCAGGTATTGAGGGAGGGGAGTCACAAGAGAAAGGGAAATTATGAATGTTGAACACAACTTATTAGGTGCCCGCTATATCCACCCCTAATGCAGCCACCTCATGATAGATAATGGAGAGGAGCCCAGTCCTCAGGACTCATCTCTTGGGGAATTCACTTTATCTACACTAAGCTGTGAAAAGAACTCTTAACATCAGTCCTGGATCAAACCCCTGTCTAGGTACTTATTAGCAATGTGATCTAGTTTTCTATGATATCAATTCAATAATAAGGATGATGGTGACTGCACATAGTAAATGGAGAGTCATGAGGATTAAACAAGATGTCACAGAAGAGCTTTGTACTCCACATATAGAAGTTCCCCCTCTGTGTTAACCAAAATAGTTTTCTGTGTGTGTGATTTTTCCAATATTGACAAAGGTGAGCCAGCAATTTATAGTAAACATATATTAAAAAGTATTTCCATAATTGTTATCATGTTAATTCTGCCCCTGCAGGAATATGGTCCCCCCAACAATAGGTGGACTTATTTCCTCTCCTTCAAAATTTGGGTGGACCTTTATGACTGGTTCAATGAACAGAATGCAGTGGAAGTGACACTGATTGTTTCCAGGTCCTGAGGTACAATATGGTATCCTCCCAAGGCCAGCTTCATAGGCATGGGATCTGTGCAGGCACCCTGCATTCAGAAGGGCCCCATGCTTGGTTTAATGCTCTACTATCATCATCTTGAAATTCTTCAAATTTTTGAATGAGAGGGCCATATTTTTCTGTTCAATTCAGCTTCACAAATTATGCCTCAGGTCTGCTTTATCATGACTCTTAATCATTTCAGGCACTTATTTTGGTATCCCTAAAGAACAGTTGTTCTGAAGACCTCTTGCTGGAGTAGCAGCATGGAGACCACAAAGGGAGAGAGACAATATTCAGAGATACCCTCTGTTCCTGAGGAGGAACACTGTCGCTGAGCTCAGGAAGCAAAGAAGGACCTTGATGATGCTGAGGAGTAAGTGCCCTTGGCAGAGACTATAATGTTCAAACACGCTTGAAACTGGAAAAGGATTTTGTATTCTGGCTCAATGCCAAACTATGTTAGGGGAATCATTTTCCAATTGGTAGGGAATTTGAAAATGAAGGCTTAGAAAGACATTAAGAAAACTTGAGGAGATTAATTTTTTCAAGGAATTATGATGGAACTTTTACTTCTTTTTACAAGGCTGCCTTTCCTTTTCCTTTCTTCCTTCCTGTCAGTGCTTTTTACATCTGTGACCTCTGGCATGTTTTATAGAAACTTTTTTTTTAAATTTAAGTTTTGCTTGTTTGTTTTCTAGTTTTAAAATTCTGAGATCTAAAAATCCTGTATACTCGAGAAAAACAAAACACCACTGTTTGGATAAGTGCAAGAAAATCATATCACCTATCTCTCTAATTGAGATGTTTCTGTAAGGTAATATTTCATAGTATACTATTCACTTAAACCCAAACTGTGAAATGTTTTTTTAGAGCTGGTTCCTGCATTCACTCCATACATCTGTTATGTATCTTTTATGTGGCCAGCCTGGAATTTAGTACAGGGAGTACTCTCTGATTTTGAGGTGTTTACAATCTAGAATCCAGGCTGTCAGTAAAATACAATCAAGTAAATAAGCAGTAATCATATAGTTACAATAAAGACTATGATGGATGAATTACAGAGGCTGAAGCATCTCAAATGGACTTTCAATGAAGTCAGGGATTATTTTAATGTAAACAAGGCACCATTATTAGATAGCATAGCAAAGATCTTATAAATTCAGTAACAACATTTCTATGGATTATTTACTCTATGCCTTATTCATGATTAATACATAATTTTAGATTGTCTCCCTACTGATTGTGGGAGGTATATTTAGGAATACTTAGCAAATTAGGCCAAATCTACAATAAAGAACTATTAGCCAAATAAATTTAAAAGATACAAATAATATATCATTGATCTGCTATTTGGAAATTCTCTGTGAGTTTTTAACACAAAGTTTAGTAAATATGCATTATGTATTAGTTGTTAAAATTTGTTTCTACTGTTTTTCATTTAAAGTGCAGAAAGTTGATCAGGTTCATAAACTTAGGACATTCAAAAAGAATATGACCACTATAAAAGGTAGAAAGCAACGAAATGGCAGAAAAAGTGTGAAATTTGGAAATTGACTATTTTTCATTAAGTTTAAAACCCAATCAGAAGTTTAACCTCTATAAAATGAAGATATCAACAAGTAGTAAGTAGAAAACCACTGTTCCTTAAGAGTATATACAAACTGCATGGTTTGATTATAATTCTTTTGAATTTGCTGAGACTAGCTTTATGGCCTAGTATGGGGTCGATCCTAGAGAAGGTTCCATGCACTGCTGAGAAGAATGTAAATGCTTTCAATGCATATCAAGGATCTAGAAAAACTGCAGCAAACCAGACCCAAATCTAGTAGGAGAAGAGAAATAATTAAAATCAGAGAAGAAATCAACAGGATTGAATCTAAGGAAACATTACAGAAAATCAGCCAAACGAGGAGCTGGTTTTTTGAAAAAATAAACAAAATTGACACCCCATTGGCTCAACTAACTAAAAAAAGAAAAGACCCAAATCAATAAAATCAGAGATGAAAAAGGAAACGTAACAGCAGACACCACAGAAAAAAAAGAATCATCAGAAATTACTACAAGGATTTGTATGCCAGCAAACAGGGAAACCTATCAGAAATGGATAGATTCTTGGAGACAAGCAACCTACCTAAATTGAACCAGGAAGACATCGAAAACCTAAACAGACCCATAACAGACAGAAATCGAAACAGTAATAAAGGCCCTCCCAACAAAGAAAAGCCCAGGACCAGATGGATTCACTGCTGAATTCTACCAGACATTTAAAGAACTAACTCCAATTCTTCTGAAACTATTCAGAAGAATCGAAAAAGAGGGAGTCCTCACAAATTCTTTCTATTAAGGCAGCATCACCTTAATCCCTAAGCCGGAAAAAGATGCAGCACTGAAAGAGAATTACAGACCAATATCCCTGATGAACATAGATGCAAAAATCCTCAATAAAATTCTGGTCTATAGAATACAACAACACATCAGAAAGATCATCCACCCAGACCAAGTGGGATTCATCCCTGGTATGCAGGGATGGTTCAATGCTCACAAATCAATCAACATGATACACCACATTAACAGACTGCAGAAGAAAAACCATATGATTATCTCAATAGACGCCGAGAAAGCATTTGATAAAATACAACACCCGTTCATGATGAAAACTCTAAGCAAACTGGGTTTGGAAGGAACATTCCTCAATACAATCAAAGCAATCTATGAAAAACCCATGGCCAGCATCCTATTTAATGGGGAAAAGTTGGAAGCATTTCCACTGAGATCTGGTACAGGACAGGGATGCTCACTCTCACCACTGCTATTCAATATATTTTGGAAGATATAGCCAGAGCCATTAGGCAAGAAAAAGAAATTAAAGGGATACAAATTGGGAAGGAAGAACTCAAACTATCCCTCTTTGCAGATGATGTGATTCTTTATTTAGGGGACCCAAAGAACTCTACTAAGAGACTATTGGAACTCATAAAGGAGTTTGGCAGAGTAGCAGGATATAAAATCAATGCACAAATAGCAACAGCCTTTGTATACACAGGCAATGCCATGGCTGAGAACGAACTTCTAAGATCAATCCCATTCACAATAGCTACAAAAACAATCAAATACCTTGGAATGAACTTAACCAAGGACATTAAAGATCTCTATGATGAAAATTACAAAACCTTAAAGAAAGAAATAAAAGAGGATACCAAAAAATGGAAAAATCTTCCATGCTCATGGATTGGAAGAATCAATATCACAATGTCCATTCTCCCAAAAGCAATTTACAGATTCAATGCAATAGCAATCAAAATACCAAAGACATTCTTCTCAGATCTGGAAAAAATGATGCTGAAATTCATATGGAGACACAAAAGACCTCGAATAGCTAAAGCAATCTTGTACAACAAAAACAAAGCTGGAGGCATCACAATACCAGATTTCAGGACATACTACAGGGCAGTTGTTATCAAAACAGCATGGTACTGGTACAGAAACAGATGGATAGACCAATGGAACAGAATAGAAACACCAGAAATCAATCCAAACATCTAGAGCCAACTTATATTTGACCAAGGATCTAAAACCAATTCCTGGAGCAAGGACAGTCTATTCAATAAATGGTGCTGGGAAAATTGGATTTCCATGTGCAGAAGCATGAAGCAAGACCCCTACCTTTTACCTTACACAAAAATTCACTCAACATGGATTAAAGACTTAAATCTATGACCTGACACCATCAAAATATTAGAGAGCATTGGAGAAAGCCTGCAAGATATAGGCACCAGCAAAGACTTCCTAGAAAAGACCCTGGAGGCGCAGCAGTCAAAGCCAAAATTAACTATTGGGATTGCATCAAATTGAGAAGTTTCTGTACTGCAAAAGAAACAGTCAGGAGAGTGAAGAGGCAACTGACAGAATGGGAAAAAATATTTGCAAACTACGCAACAGATAAAGGGTTGATAACCAGACTCTACAAAGAAATCAAGAAACTCTACAACAACAAAGCAAACAACCCACTTAAGAGATGGGCCAAGGGCCTCAATAGACATTTTTCAAAAGTGGAAATCCAAATGGCCAACAGACAATGAAAAAATGTTCAAGATCAGTAGCTGCCAGGGAAATGCAAATCAAAACCACAATGAGGTTTCACCTCACCCCAGTTAGAATGGCTCACATTCAGAAATCTACCAACAACAGATGCTGGCGAGGATGTGGGGAAAAAGGGACACTATTCCACTGTTGGTGGGCTTGCAAATCGGTAAAGCCACTATGGAAGTCAGTCTGGAGATTCCTCAGAAACCTGAATATAACCCTACTGTTCGACCTAGCCATCCCACTCCTTGGAATTTACCCAAAGGAAATGAAATTGGCAAACAAAAAATCTGTCTGCACATTAATGTTTATTGCAGCTCAATTCACAATAGCTAAGACCTGCAATCAACCTAAATGCCCATCAACAATAGACTGGATAAAGAAATTATGGGACATGTACTATGTAGAATACTATACAGCAGTCAAAAACAATGAAATGCGGTCATTTGCAACAAAATGGAGGAATCTGGAAAGCTTCTTGCTGAGTGAAATAAGCCAGTCCCAAAGGGACAAATAGCATATGTTCTCCCAAATTGGTGACAACTAACCAAGCATTTAAAAGGAAACCTGTTGAATTGAAATGGACACTATGAGAAAGAGTGACTTGATCAGCACTTGTCCTGACTGTTGATGAACAACTTAATACTTTATCCCTTTTAGTATTTTTTGTTCTACTTAATACCATTGGTTGAACTCTGTAATCAACACACAATTATTCTTAAGTGTTGAAATTTTAACTGAAAATTGATCCCTGTTAAATATAAGAGTGGGAATAAGAGAGGGAGGAGATGTACAGTTTGGGACATGCTCAATCGGGCTTGCGCCAAACAATAGCTTTAGAAACGTGCCAGGGGATTCCATTTCAATCCCATCAAGGTGGCATGTACCAATGCATCTCACTAGTCAAAGTGATCAGTTTCAGTTCATAGTTGATTGTAATGATAGGATTAAGAGTCAAAGGGGTCACATAAACAAGACTAGTGTCTGCTAATACTAACTGATAGAATCAAAAAGGGAGAGAACAATCCATCATGTGAAGTGGGATACACTGCAGACTCATAGAATGGCAGATGTCCTAAATAGCACTCTGGCCTCAGAATCAGCCCTTATGGCATTTGGATGTGGCTGAAAAGCCCATGAGAGTATTTTAGGCATGGAAAGCCAATGCACTGTGACAAAAAAAAGACCTATATGGAAGATCTGTGTGAGTGAGATCCCAGTGGAAAGAACGGGCCATCAAAGAAGGAGGTACCTTTCTCTGAAGGGAGGAGATAACTTCCACTTTGACTATGACCTTGTCTGAATAAGATCGAAGTCAGCGAACTCAAAAGGCTTCCATAGCCTTGGAAACTCATGACTAGAGCCTAGGGAGATTACTGACGCCATACACAAGAGTGTCAAATTGTTAAGTCAACAACAGGAGTCACTGTGTACTTACTCCCCATGTAGGTTCTCTGTCCTTAATGTGTTGTGCAATGTGAATTAATGCTATAACTAGTACCCAAACAGTATTTTTCACTTTGTGTTTCTGTGTGGGTGCAAACTGTTGAAATCTTTACTTAATACATACTAAATTGATCTGTATATAAAGATAATTGAAAATGAATCTTGATGTGAATGGAATGGTAGAGGGAGCAGGAGATGGGAGGGTTATGGGTGGTAGGGAAGTTATGGGGTGGGAGCCACTGTAATCCATAAACTGTACTTTGTAAATTTATATTTTTAAATAAAAGTTTAAAAAAAACAGTTCTTTCTTAAAAGTTCTGCTTTCCATGGCATTGTCTGTGTGTGCAAATACTAGTAATTTTTGTATTTTTTTTGTATCCTGCAACTTTACCAAACTCTTATGAGTTTCAATAATCTCTTAATGGAGTCTTCTCATTTCCCTAAATATATGATCATGTCATTTACAAACAGGGATTGTTTGATTTTCTCCTTTTCAATTATGTATCCTGTTGGTTTCTTTTTCTTGCCAAATGGCAATGGCTAAAACTTATAGAATGGTATTAGATAGCAATGTTGAATGTGAGCATCCTTGTCTGCTTCAGATTTTAGTGTAAATGCTTCTAACTATTCCCTATTCAATATGATGCTGACGGTGGTTTTGTCATATGCTGCTTTGATTATATTAAGGCATATTTTTTCTACACTCAATTTACTTAAGGTTTTCATCATGAAAAGGTGTTGTGTTTTATCAGATGCTTTCTTTGCAACTATTGAGATAATCACATGGTTTTTATGCTTCAATTTGTTAATGTTATGTGTCATATTAATGGATTTGTGCATATTGAACCATCCCTACATACCACTGATAAATCTAACTTGGTATGGATAAATGAGCTTTCTGATGTGTTGTTGGATTTGATTAGGTAGTGTTATGTTGAGGACTTTTGCTTCTATGTTCACCAGGGTTATTGGTCTATTGTTCTCTCTGTAATTTTTTCTGGTTTTGGAATTAAGTTGATTCTGACTATATAGAGGCATTTTTGGGAGGATTTAATTCCTTTCAATTTTTTTGAATAGTTTGAGAAGAATTGGAATTAGTTCTTTAAACATTTGATAAAATTCAACAGTGAAGCAAACTGGCATTGGGCTTTTTTTTAGTTGGGAAGGTCTTTTACTGATTCACTCTCCATCTTGGTTATTGGTCTGTTCTGGTTTTCAGTGTCATCATGAATTCATTTTGTTAGATTATATATGCCCAGGAATCTATTTCTTCTAGATTTTCCAATTTCTTGGCATTTAGCTGTTTATAGTAATTTCTGATGATTCTTGCTATTTCTGTGGCATACCTTTTCATCTCTGATTTTATTGATTTTGTTATTTCCCCTACCCCTTTTTTTAGTTATTTGGGACAATGGTGTATTTTTTTTTCTCAAAGAGCAGCTCTGTACATCACTGATATTTATATTTATTTAATTTGTGTTTGCATTTTCTCTAATTTTTATTTCTTTCCTCATACTAATGTTGAGTTTGGTTTGTTCTTTTTGTCCAGGTCCCTAAAATGCATTGTTAGATGGCTGATTTGATGCATTTCCAATTTCTTGATGTAGACACTAATTGCTATAAACTTCCTTCTAAACACTGCTTTCACTATATCCCATCAGATTTTGTATGTTGTGTTGTCATCTACATCCATGTTCAGGATTTTTTAAAATTTCTCCTTTGATTTTTTTTGATCCACTGTTCAATCAGAAGCCTGTTGTTCAGTCTCCACATTTACATATTTTTTTGTTTCTTAAGTTGTTAATGTCCAGCTTTTTCCATTGTGTTCAGAAATTATACATGGTATAGATTTCAATATTTTGAATTTTCTGAGACTTTCTTTATGGTTTGGCACATGGTCTATCCTAGAGAAAGTTTCATGTACTCATGAAAAGAATGTGTTCATGTGTTCTTCAACTGTGGTTTGAAATGTTCTGTTTATATCAATTAGGTGCAATTAGGTGCATTAGCTCTATTGTGTCTTTGATTGTTTTGTGCATTGATGAAAGTGAAGTCTCGGAGTCCCCCATTTTTATTGTACTGGAATGTGTGTCTCCCTTTAGATCCATTACATTTGCATTAAATAACCTGGCGCCTTGGCTTTGATTGCATTTGTGTTTCTATAGTCACACCTTCCCGTTGAATTGATCCTTTCCCTTAGCCCTTCTTTGTCTTTTTAAACAGTGTTTGTGTTAAAGTCTATTTTGTCTGGTATTCGTATGGCTACTCCTCCTTTTTTTGCTTTCTATAAACATGCAATACTTTTTCCATACTTTCATTTTCAGTCTGCATATATCTTTGTTAGTGAGGTGTGTTTCTTGCAAGCAGCAAACAGATGAGTCTTGTTTTTTAATCCATTCAGTCAGTCTCTGTATTTTAACTGGAGAATTTAGGGCATTTTCTTTCAATGTTATTATTGATAAGTAACTATTTTGTCCTGCCACGTTTCCATAAATATTCCAATTCTGTGCTTTGGATTTCCTTTATACTTTTACCAGGAAGTTTTTTGCCTTCACATCCTTTCACAATGATAACTATCTTCCTCTGTTTCTTTTTTTAACTTTTATTTAGTAAATATAAATTTCCAAAGTACAGTTTATGGATTACATTGCCCCCCCCCCCCATAACTTCCCTCCCACTTGCACCCCTCCCATCTACTGTTCCCTCCCCCATTCCATTCACATCAAGATTCATTTTCAATATCTTTATATACAGAAGATCGATTTAGTATATATTAAGTAAAGATTTCATCAGTTTGCACCCACACAGAAACACAAAGTGTAAAATACTGTTTCAGTACTAGTTATAGCATTACTTCATATTGAACAATGCATTAAGGACAGATCCCACATGAGGAATAAGTACACAGTGACTCCTGTTGTTGACTTAACAATTTGACACTCTTGTTTATGGTGTCAGTAATCTCCCTAGGCTCTAGTTATGAGTTGCCAAAGCTATGGAAGCCTTTTGAGTTCACTGACTTCGATCTTATTCCAACAGGGTCATAGTCAAAGTGGAAATTCTCTCCTCCCTTCAGAGAAAGGTACCTCCTTCTTTGATGGCCCTGTTCTTTCCACGGGTATCTCACTCGCAGAGATCTTTCATTTAGGTTTTTTTTTTTTGCAAGAGTGTCTTGGTGTTCCATGTCTAAAATACTCTCATGGGCTCTTCAGCCAGATCAGAGTGGCTTAAGGGCTGATTCTGAGACCAGAGTGCTATTTAGGACACCTGCCATCCTATGAGTCTGCTGTGTATCCCACTTCCTATGATGGATTGTTCTCTCCCTTTTTGATTCTATCAGTTAGTATTAGCAGACACTAGTCTTGTTTGTGTGATCCCTTTGACTCTTAGACCTATCAGTGTTATTAATTGTGAACTGAAACTGATCACTTGGACTAGTGACATGGCATTGGTACATGCCACCTTGATGGGATTGTATTGGAATCCCCTGGCACATTTCTAAATCTATCGTTAGGGGCAAGCCCGATTGAGCATGTCCCAAACTGTATATCTTCTCCCTTTCTTATTCCCACTCTTATATTTAACAGGGATCACTTTTCAGTTAAAATTTCAACACTTAAGAATAATTGTGTGTTGATTATAGAGTTCAACCAATAGTACTAGAACAAAAAAAATACTGAAATGGATAAAGTATTACATTGTACATCAACAGTCAGGACAAGAGCTGATCAAGTCACTGTTTCTTATAGTGTCCATTTCACTTCAGCTAGATCAGAAGCAGAGTACCTGGCATTTGAATGAGGCACTCCAATACAGGATATGAGCATCTCAGTTGCAAGTTAACTGCCGTGACCAATGCCTGCCCTTGTTGTTTATTTATAGACTCATAATTGTGCTTCTAAAATTATTGTCTATGGTCAGCTTTTAAAAATATTTATTTATTTATTTTTATGTGTTTTAAAGGGTAAATGACAGAGAGAGAAAGAAAAAGATAGATCTTCCACCTGCGTTTCATTCCCAAAATGCCTATAACAGCTGGAGCTGGGCCAGGCTGAAGCCTGAAGTCAGGAGCTCAGTCTGTTTCCCATGTGGGTGGCAGGGACTCAAGCTCTTGAGCCATCACCTGCTGCCTCCTAGGGTGTACATTAGCAGGAATCTGCATCTGAATCAGAGGCAGGAATTAAACTCAGGGATTCTGGCATCCCAAGAAGAATTTTAACTCACTGCTCCACAAAACCTGCCCATATTATGACTTTTAAGTAAAATGAACCCTATATATCCCATACAAAAGAAAATGGGCATTTTTATGTTAGGTATTGTCGTTATAAATACTTTCAGATACCAAATCACTGTGTGTTTGGTTTATAAATTTTTCAGCTGATATATTTCTCTTAGCAGTAATAAGAACCAAAGATACCTGAATATGTGCATCATGAAACATTAAGGGAAGTGTCCAAGTTACCATACCCATTGTTTTCCTCAGATAATGACACCTGAAGTTAATCAGGCAACTTTGGAAATTGTGGATGCAGAGAGCTGTGGGAGTAGGAGGCAGGTCTTCTTCCTTTGTCCTGAACATCATAAAACTTATTTCAGCAAGCATTATACCTGAAGTTAGCAATTTGTTTCACCTGTAATTTTAGCTGTATAACAATGAGAGTGATGTTTTCATTATTCTTGGTATATCATCTGTTCCTTTCTTTACCCCTATTAACAACAAAAACCAGTGCAGCTTCCAGCCATTATCATTTTTCTCCTGAGAAACCATCTGTGACATGGAGACCTTGAAGTCAGGAGTCCTGGTCGCAGTGCTCAATAGACTGTGCATACAGCTTTTTCAGAGGCAGCCACTGTAAAAATCAGCTCTACTGTTATTCCTCTCCCTGATTACTTGTATTCCATTTTATACATCTAGTGCAATGTGAGTTCACATCAATTCAGCCAAAGTTGTTCTGTGAAAAAGTTGTGTGCTAGAGCTGTCCTTTCTCTTAATGCCAGCTGCTCTTGCTTCTTTGTTAATCAAGAAACTAGAAGGAAAGTCTTCTCACTACAGCATTGCTTTATCCCATTTCACAGAGTCATTCCTTACAAGGTTCAAGAGCCATTCTTTTAAGATTTTATTTATTTATTTGAGAGGTAGAGTTATAGACAGTGAGAGGGAGAGATAGAGAAAAGTCTTCTTCCTTTTGATGGTTCACTCCCCAAATGGCCACATGGCCAGAGCTGCACAAATCCAAAGCCAGGAGCCAAGAGCTTCTTATGGGTCTCCCACAAGGGTGCAGGAGTCCAAGTGCCTGGGCTACTTTATACTGCTTTCTCAGGCCATAGTAGAAAGCTGGATCAGAAGAGGAGCAGCTGGGACTAGAACTGGCACCCATATGGGATGCCAGCACTGCAGGTGGAGGCTTAACCTAGTGTGCCACAGCGCAGGCCCCTCAGGAGCCATCTTGTCTTTTGGGTAGATTGGGTTCCCATGAACTGACCTCAACACAAGGAAAATGAAGAGTAATCAGAGAACAAAGTCTTGTTTTCACCAACTGCCTTCATAAACAAATAAGAACAGATAGGTATCCAGAGTCTGCTGGTTTTGACCTCAACTTTTTGTGAAATTAAGATAATATTACATGATAAAGTTCAAAAATCATTCACAGAAGTAGATCTAAAGTGAATGTTAATGACAGATTTTCTTTTGTGTGTTGTGTATTAGTCACAGTTCTTCAGGGAAAGAGAATCAGTAAGAGAACAAGTAAGCTCTGTGTGTGTGTGTATGTGTATACATATACATATACATACATATGTATGTATATTTATGTGTGTGTATATATATATATATATATAGAGAGAGAGAGAGAGAGAGAGAGGGAAAGAGAGAGAAGGAAGAGAGGGAGAGTGGGAGAGAGAGAAACATTTATGTTAATGAACTAATACAACTATGAAGGCCTGGTGGATCCAGAATCTCCTAGAGGAAGTTGGCAGGCTGAAGTCTCATGGAAAAGTTGCAGTAAGAGACTGAAGTCAGGCTGCCGGTAGAATTCCTTCTTCTTATGGACAGGTTAGGCTTTGTTCCATTAAGGCTTTCAACTGATTGGATGATACCCACTCTTTTGAGGAACAAGGTTTACATGAAGCCTCCCTATTTATATGCTAATCTCATCCCCAAAACACCTTTACAGACATTTCCATCTGATAGAATATTGATCAAATCTATAGGTTCAACCAACATAACATTTAAGATTTGCCATCATGGTGCACATACACTCTGTAAGGACAACCCAACTTAGCTATCTTTTGGAAAATTTACAAAAAGTCAGAAAGTCATCTAGGAAGGCAATGCTGTTATTTTTTCATAAAAATATCCCAAGCACAAGAGATTACATTTTATATTATTTATAAACTGTTAATTCATCTACAATAAAGAAGACCATTAGTATGTCTACCCTCTGTCATGGCACCGGCATCCTGTTGCTCTTTGCAGTTTTGCAGGATAGAAAGGGTGAAGTGGACATTTATGAGGCTCAATAAATATTCATAGTCACTTAAATCGTAATTTTAATCCCTATTTTCAGGTAAGAAATCAGATGATTGCCTCAAAGGGCTTTTTAATATTGTTTTTGCAATTATGAACAGGGAAAATTTGAATACTATATGAGAGCACTGTAAAAATTCATGGAAAATGTGTATTATAAAAAGAACTATGCATGGCTTTCAAAATTATTTGCACCAGAATGAACTTACCTTCTCATTTCATATTCCATGAACTTTTTGAACCCCCTTCTGTATATGTATACATGTGTTTGTGAAATTTATTTTTACAAAAGTATTGAGTGTCTATAATCAGAAGAAACCTTCTTTTCAGCTCATAATGCTTTGAGGGTGAATCACATTTTATCTTTTTGGTAAAATTTTCTTTCTTTGAGGAGTTTGTGAACCAGTGTTGGAACTGGTTTGGAAGATACTCTTTCAGCTTTGCCCCTCAGGCTTCCTTCTTTGCTCTTTATTAACTGTGTTGCAGGATCCTCTCTTTTTTATGACTTTGCTCTGAATGAAATGCTACAAATGTGGAGAGAAATATCAAGCTATAGAGGCAAATGTATGTTTAGGGGAAGAAAATGTCCTTTTGTGGATACATCAAAATTGAAAACCCAGTACTCTGTATTCTTTGAGAGCAGACAGCCATCAGCTTATCTGAAGTTGCAATTAATATTAAAGGTATAAAAATTAAGATAGCATAATTGTTTCTCCTAAGTGGGTTTGCACCAAGCATGATTCTATTTTGTATCCCTTGGGACTTTTTTATTTTTAGTAATAATAAGAACAGGTTATATAATATAGGATGTGTCTTCTTAGCACCACATTGTTTCTTTGGGGTAATTGTCCCACTTTAGTTCTCCAGGGAGGATAATTTCCCTCAAATGAGATAAGAGGAAAAGGTTATTGTTGGCCTTATTCTACTTCAGACCAAGTTTCCTATTAACTGTGCTAATCATCAAATAAAAACAGCACAGAGACATAAAAGTTAATATCATGTGGGTGAGAGGATTGCTAACTTTTGGAGACATTTCTTTCCAATCTGATTTGATTGTTTTTAAAATAGTACAAAGTCATCATCTGGATGGAACATAAAAAGTAAATTTGGGCAAAACAAGAAATGAAAAAATTTTATTTTTTAATATTTTATTTTTAATATTTGGAAGCATAAGCAGCTGCAGCAGCTCCAGTGCACACACCTGGTGATGAGTGGGGAGAAGGAGCCATTCCAACTTTAGTCCTGGCTGCAGAAGTTCTTATACGAGCCCAGAGTGATTGTCAAATGAGTAGGGCTGCAGCTAGCGGGAATTGTGCATGCATATGATCCAGGGATTTTACTAAAGGAAAAAGTTTGCATCCCCTACTGACTTAGAGTCTGGCTGAGAGGATTGACAAGGGGCTGGGCACTCACATAGGACTGTGAAGTGCCCCCATCCTCTCAACATATCACAGACTCTGGGTCTTTGGAGCTCACCTAGGCAGAGCAACCACAGACAGTTGGCTCTGGGAGCATACTGGCCTCTCTGTGGATGGGACAGGATAGTGGGGCAGAGTGGATCCTCTGCACTCTGTGACTGTGGGAGTCCTGGGTGTTGAGACTGTAGAATCTCTGTGACTTTATGAGAGGGTACAGAATTTACCTGGGTTTCTGGACAATCACTGTGATTTGTTCCACATCCTCAGGTCTCCCTGATTGCGGTAGGACATTTGCTCACACAGAAGACTGCACAGATCCTTTCTGCAGGTCATGCAGAAATGCAGATGTGTATTATACCCACTGAGGGAAAATACCCAGGCATCAATCTCCTTGGAGGAAAGGAGGTGAGGGTGTGATTGCCCAAACAGCAGTGACCATTATGCCCCTTCTGTTAAAAAGAGGAGATCTACCATGCCCAATTTAGGTGTCCCCTAGATACTCACTCCACACTGGAACACTAACCAGAGCTCCCTGGTGAAACCCAGTATATGTTTCCAGGTATTCACTGAAAGAGCAGACAGAAGCGTAGTTCAATGATAAAAGCCATCAGAGGAAAAAACCAATAAATATTTCCACAAATGTTTAAAAATAAACAGAAATTCAAGAAATAAGATTAAGGAAGACAATATGACCACCTCAAAGGAACACAACAACACTTCAATATTAGAATGTGAAGATGAAGTTTTTTGATGAAAAGCCTGAAATGGAATTCAAAAGATAAATGATAGTACTACTCAGAAGCAAGGAGAAACAAATCCACAAATTAAAGAAACTCATGCATGACATAAATGAAAACTTTTTTTCATGAAATTGAGATCTTAAGGAAAAATCTTACTGAAATATTGTAAATGAAGAATTAAATAGGTAAAATAAAAATTGAATTGGAAAGCCTTAACAGCAGACTCAGTGAGATAGAAGAAAGAATATCCTTGTTAGAAAACAAATCTCTGAAAAATTTACAGTCTGACCAAAAAAGAAAAATAAAACAAGAAGAAATTAGAAAAATTAAAACCAGTGTTAGAGATTTATGGGATATTATCAAATGACTCAACATTTGGATCTTAGAAATTTCTGAAAGAGTGGTAACAGCAAATGGATTTGAAGGTCTATTTAGTGAAATAGTTACAGAAAAATTCCCCCATTTGGAGAAAGAAAGGAACATCCAAGTATAGGAAGCACATAGGACTCCTAATAGATATGACCAGAAAAGAATTTCATCATGACACATTGTACTCACTCTTTTAACAGTAAAACATAAAGAAAAGATATAAAATGTGCATGAGAGAAACAACAGATTACTTTCAGAGGATCACCAATTAGACTCACAGCTGATATATCATCAGAAACTCTGTAGGCTAGAAGAGAATGGAGAGACATAGTTGAAGTCTTAAGAGAAAAAGAACTGTCAACCGAGAATACTGTACCCTGAAAAGTTCTCATTTATGAATGAAGCTTAAATGAAGACCTCCAATAATAAACATAAATTAAAAAGAATTTGTCACCACTCATTGAGCCTTACAAAAGATGCTTAAGGATGTGTTACACAGAGAAACACAGAAAGATAGTCATCATTGTGAAAGAATGTGTAGGCAGAAAATCTTCCAGTAAAAGTCCAAAGGAAATCCAAAGTAAACAATAAGAATATTTATGGAAAAGTGGCAAGGCTAAGGTGTTATCTATCAATAGTAACCTTGAATGTAAATGGTCTAAATTGTCCAGTTAAAAGATGCAGACTGGCTGGGTGGATTAAAAAACAAGATCCATCTAATTGCCACCTAAAAGAAACACACGTCACCAACAAAGATACATGCAAACTGAAAGGATGGAAAAAGATACTCCATGCTAACAGAAAGCAAAAACTAGAAGGAGTAGCCATCCTAATATCAGACAAAATATGCTTTAACACAAATACTGTTGAAAGAGACAAAAACGGTACTATGTAATGATTAAGGGATCAATTCAACAGGAAGTTGTGACTATAGTAAATGTATATGCACCCACTACCAGAGTGCTTGGTTATGTAAGACAAATGTTAATGAATCTACCAGCTCTCTGCTATGGCCTGGGAAATCAGTATAAAATGGCTCAAATGCTTGGGCCACAGCACACACATGGGAGACCCCGAGGAAGCTCCTGGCTCCTGACTCCTGGCTTCAGATTGGCCCAACTTCAGCCATTGCAGCTATCTGGGGAGTGAACAAGCAGATGCTGTCTATAACACTATCTCTCAAATAAATAAATAAAATTAAAAAAAGAAAAAAGTTAATGGATCTAAAGGGAGACATAGACTCCAATACAATAGTAATGGGGGACTTCAATACCCCATTTTTAGCAAAGGGTAGATCTACCAGACAGAATATCAACAAAGAAACAACACAGCCAATCTGTACTGTGGATCAAATGAACCTAATTGATAACTACAGAATTTTCATCCCATACTTGCAGAATACACATTTTTTTAAATCAATGCATGGAAATTTCTCTATGATAGACCATATACTAGGCCATAAAGCAAGTCTCAGCAAATACAAAAAAATCAAAATCATACCATGCATCTTCTCTGTCTACAATGGAATAATGCTGGAAGTCAACAACTCAAGGATCTCTAGAACATGTGCAAACACATAGAGACTGAACAATATGCACCTGAAGGAACAGTGATTCATAAAAGAAATCAAAACATTTCTAGAAATGAATGAAGATGATAATACAACCTATGAGATACAGGAAAAGCAGTGTTTAGAAGGTATTTTTAAGCAGTTGGTACCTACATCAAGAAATTGGAAAGACACCAAATAAATGAGCTATCAATGCATCTCAGCAATCTAGAAAAACAAAAACAAACCAAACCAAAAATTAGGAGAGACTAAATAAATAAATTTAGAGAAAATTAAACAAAAATAAAAGTGAAAGATCAGTGAAACAAGAGGTGGTTTTTTTTAAATGAACAAAATTGATACACCATTGGCCCAACCAAAAAAGAGGGAAAAGACCCAAATCAATAAAATCAGATAAGAAAAAGGAAATGCAGCAACAGATACCACAGAAATAAAAAGAATCATCAGGTATTACTACAAAGAGCTGGATGCCAACAAACCAGGAAACCTGGAAGAAATGGATAGATTACTAGACACATAAAATCTACCAAATCTGAATCATGAAGACAAAGAACCCCTAAGCAGACCAACAACCAAGATGTAGATTGAATCAATAATAAAAACCCTCCCAGCAAAAACAAGGCCAGGATAAGTTGCTGAATTATACAAGACACTTAGAGAACTAAGTCTAATTCTTCTCAAGCTATATGAAACAATTAAAAGGGAGTGAACCCTCCCAAACTCCTTCTATGATAAGAGCATCACCATAGTTCCTAAACCAGAAAAAGATACAACAGAGAAAGAGAATGGTAGACCAATATCTCTGATCAAAATAGATCCAGAAGTCCTCAACAAAATCTAGCTAATCAGATCCAAAAACACATCAGAAAGATCAATCACCAAGTAGGATTTATCCTAGTTATGCAGGGTTGGTTCAGCATTTGCAAATCAATAAATGTGATACATCACATTAACAAACTGAAGGGGAAAAAAAAACATGTGATTTCAATAGGTGCAGAGAAAGCATTTGATAAAATACAACATCCTTTCATGAAGTAACCTTAAACAAATTGGATATAGAAGGAACATTCCTCAACACAATCAAGGTAATTTATGACATACAGCCAGCATCTTATTGAATGGGATAAATTTGAAAGCATTCACATTAAGATCCAGAACCAAATGGATTCCCACTCTCACCATTGCTATTCAATATAGTCATTGAAGTTTTAACTAGAGCCATTAGGCAAGAAAAAGAAATCAAAGGGATACAAATTCGAAAGGAGGAAGTCAATCTATCCCAATTTGTAGATGACATGACTTTATATATGGGGAAGCCAAAAGAATCCATTAAGAGATATTGGAACTCATAAAAGAATTTTCTAAACTAGCAGGGTATAAAATTAACACACAAACATCAGTGGCCTTTGTATACATAGACATTGCCATGGCTGAAAAATAAGTTCTAAGGTCAGTCCCATTCACAATAGCTACAAAAAATTAAGTACCTGGGAATAAATTTACCCAAGGATGTCAAAGATCTCTATGATAAAAATTATAAAACATTCAAAAAGAAATAGAAGAAGAAACAAAAAATGGAAATATCTTCCATGTTAATGGAATGGAAGAATCAATATCATCAAAATGTCAATACTACTGTTAACAATTTATAGTTTCAATGTGACCACAATCAAAATACCAAGTTCATTCTTCTCAGATCTAGAAAAAAACTGTACTAAAATTCATATGGAAACACAAGAGACCCCAAATAGCTAAAGCAATGTTATACAACAAAAACAAAGCCAGGGTCATCATAATACCAGACTTGAAGACATACCACAGGGCAGTTATAATCAAAACTGTATGATATTGGCAAAGAAATAGACATGTAAACCAATGGAACAGAGTAGAAACTCTAGAAATCAATCTATGCATCTACAACCAACTAATCTTTGACAAAGGAGCTAAAATCAATCCGTGGAGCAAAGACAGTCTCTTCAACAAATCCTCCTGGGAAATTGAATCTCTGTGTGCAGAAGTATGAAGCAAGACCCCTCCTTTATACCTTACACAAAAAATGGACTCACTCAAAATGGACTAAAGAACTAAATATACGACCAGATACCATCAAATAACTAGAGAACTTTAGGGAAACTCTGCAAGACATTGGTAAAAGAAAAGACTTCTTCAAAAAGACCCCAGAAAAACAGGCAGTCAAAGCCAAAATTGACAAATGGGATTACACCACGCTGAGAATTTTCTACACTGCAAAAGCCACACTTGACAAAGTGAAGAGGCAACAATTGAATGGTAGAAAAAATTTGCAAACTAGGCAACTGCAAAAGAATTAATACTGAGGACCTACAGAGACCTCAAGATACTCAACAACAAAACAAATAATCAAGTTAAGAAATGGGCAAAGGACATGAACAGGCATTTTTCAAGACAGGAAGTTCAAATGGTGAACAAATGTATGAAAAAATGCTCAGGATAACTAGCCATCAGAGAAATGCAAATCAAAAGCAGAATGAGGTTTCATATCACCCCAGTTAGAATGGCTCTCATACAGATATCAACAATAAATGCTGGTGGAAAAAAGGTACCTTAATCCACTATTTTTTTTTTTTGACAGGCAGAGTGGACAGTGAGAGAGAGAGACAGAGAGAAAGGTCTTCCTTTTGCCATTGGTTCACCCTCCAATGACCGCCGCGGCCAGCGCGCTGCGGCCAGCGCATTGCACTGATCCGAAGCCAGGAGCCAGGTGCTTCTCCTGGTCTCCCATGCGGGTGCAGGGCCCAAGCACTTGGGCCATCCTCCACTGCACTCCCTGGCCACAGCAGAGAGCTGGCCTGGAAGAGGGGCAACCGGGACAGAATCCGGCACCCCGACCGGGACTAGAACCCGGTGTGCCGGCACCGCAAGGCGGAGTGTCGCTCCCCCTCTTCGTGGAGGAACGACACTAGACCCTGCGCTGTTCTTTTCGTCTGCTCGGCCCTCCCTGGGTTTGCTGCTGGTTCTTCCCGGGTTGGCTACTATCCCTTCCACCTCCGTGGAAGGGCAGTTCCCCCTGGCCACATTCCCCACTTCCGCAGGGGAGCGGCACACCGCCGGCCGGCTTTCTCGGGGGCTGCACAGATGTTCCCTTAGATGTTCCCCTTAGATGTTCCCGGTGCATGCCATCTCTCTCCTCCTTTATAGTCCTCCTCTGCCAATCCCAACTCGGCTGCCCACACGCCGAGTACGCTGCTCTCCTCCAATCAGGAGCGAGTCCTACAGTTTATTGGTTGAACTGGAGGCAGCTGTGCAGAAGCTGTTTACTTCTCTCCCAGCGCCATATTGTGGGAGAGCAGATGCATAGAATAAGTCTTAATTCCAGTAACTCAGTCTAGTCCGAGTTGCTCCCCACAGTGGAGGTTTAGCCTAGTGAGCCACGGCGCCGGCCCCTAATCCACTATTGATAGGAATTTAAACTGATATGGCAACTGTGGCAGATGGTATGTAAATACCTCAGAAATCTGAATGAAGATACACAATATGACCCAGCCATCTCATTCCTGGGAACTTAACCCAAACAAAAAGAAATCATCATATATGAAAGATTGATCTTTACCCCTATGTTTATTGCAGTTCAACAGTAATAGCTAAATTATGAAATCAACCCAGATATCCATCAATTGAAATCTGGATAAAAAATTATGGTAGGTATACACTATGGAATACTACACAGCAGTTAACAAATTAAATGCTGTCATTTGCAACAACATGGATACTCTGGGAACCATTATACTTAGTGAAATAAGCCAGTCTTAAAAAGACAAATACCATTTGTTTTCTCTGATCTGTAGTAACTAATAGAGTATCTAAAAGGTAATGTATAGGAGTGAAATTGACACTATGAGATTCAATGATTTTGAAAAGCACTTGTCTAGACTGTTGAGGAACAATGTTTTGTTTTGTTTTCTCATACTATTTGTTGACCTCTTTACTTAAAGTAGGATTAATCCTATGAGTAGAAATTTAAATGAAAAAAGATCTCTGGGGCCGGTGCTGTGGCGCAGTAGGTTAAAACCCTAGCCCGAAGCACCGGCATCCCATATGGGTGCTGGTTCTAGACCCGACTGCTCCACTTCTGATCCAGCTCTCTGCTATGGCCTGGGAAAGCAGTAGAAGATGACCCAAGTCCTTGGGCCCCTGCACCCACGTGGGAGACCTGCAGGAAACTCCTGGCTCCTGGCTTCGGATCAGCACAGCTCTGGCCATTGCGGCCAATTGGGGAGTGAACCAGTGGATGGTAGAGACTCTCTCTCTCTCTCTCCTCTCTGTGTAACTCTGACTTTCAAATAAATAGATAAATCTTTAAAAAAAAAGAAAATTGATCTTTGTAAACATAAAAAGGGAAGAGGAAGAATAAAGAGGGAAGAGGAAGAAGTGTGGGATTGTGGGTGGGATGGAGTGTAAGGTAGAAGGTATCACTGTGTTCCTGAATCTGTATATATGAAATACATGAAATGTGTATACCTTAAATAAAATTAAAAAACAATAGTATTTTTGAAGTATTTTCACTGAATGTTTGCAATAAATTTTCTAAAGATGTGTTTATTTATTAGAATGGTAAATTGAGAGATAGAGAGAAGGCCTTCCATCTATTGGTTCACTCTTCAAATGTTTGTAATAGCCATGACTGTGCCAGGCTGAAGCCAGGATCCAGGAACTCCCTCCTGGTCTCCCACATGGGTGGCAGGAGTCCAAAACCTTAGGCCAAGATTTGTTGCTTCCTGCACACATTAGCAGGGATTTAAATCTGAAGCAGGGTAGTTAAGATTTGTATTAGTGCTCCCATACAGGACGTGGGCAGCACATACCCTTTCCTCTCAGGATGTCCCAAATTGTTTGGGTATTTAATGGTAAGACATGCCTTAAAATTGGAGACGTTTTTCATTTGTGAAATAGGTGACAAGAATCTGAGATATGAATAAAGGAATTGGCAAATAATTAATTGGTGTGTGATTTGGGAAAACATATCATGAAACAGAGGTTAAATGCAGAATATTTAACTTCTTCACAGAATACAAATACTACTAAATCAGTTATACAGTATTTTCAGATGCTCAGTTTGGCAGTTTGATACGAGACCTAGAGAATATATTGTCCATATGATGGCTTGCCTCAGATATTCTTGAAAAAGTATATTAGGAAGGAAAATCATAGGTACAGAGAGCTTCCATCATACTGCTCAGCAGAAACCTGATCTCTGCACTCATGGAACTTCAGTCTAGTGAGGAAGATGCACAGGGTATGTACATGCTTGCACATCCACACACCCACACGCCCACATACTCACACACCTTTTGTGATGTTGCTGTAAAATGAATAATTTTGTGCCTTGAGAGAGAATGACACTGGTAGTGGTTGTGGGAAGGAAGGTTTGTTTTAGATAGGAAGGTCAGGAAAGAGCTCTCCTGTTTGACATTTATGGTAGGATAGGCAAGATAAGGAGACTGCCTTGCAAAGAATGAAAGAAAAGGCTTTCCAGGAAGAAAACAGAGCATGTGTTAAAACCCTACGGCAGCAAAGACCTTGGCAAGTTCCTGTAACTGAAAGAAGGCCAATGGGACTGAGCCTGGAAAGCAAGAGAGGTAGTAAGTGCTGGGAGGAAGAGGGGGAGAAGGGTGTGAACTTTATTGTCCAGACTTTTGCAGCATGCAAATCTCATTCTAAACGCAAGTGGAAGCCACTGAGGGGTTTTGCACAGGGTATCTATTATATAATCATTCAAAGTTCAAAACTCTTGCTAATTATGATTTTAGTAGGATTTTGCTATTTGACACATAATTTTCTTTTTGTTTCTTTTTTGTTGTCTTTCATGGTAAAGTGTCAGTCATCTATAGTAAAAACATAATAGAGAGAAAATTCTGTCCTTTGACATTGGGGAAGTTGCTTAGCCAGTCTTTTCCATGCCAAAATCTGATATTTTAAAATATGATATGGTGAGGCAATTTTTAGGGCAGTGATCCTAGAATATATGAATATATGCTTTGAAGCATATTAATATTTTTTTGTATTCCTTCTAAAGCTCTAAGCAAGGGATATTGTTCTTCAAAGGTGGCCTAGAAATATATACAAATGATATTAAAGTCATGTTTACTCTTCCCCATTTCACTGCATAATGGTCCAGTCCTTCATAGCCTTTTGTATAAAGCAGGAGAGTGAAAGAGAATATTGATGAAGTTGTGGTTAAAAATATGCTTCATAAGGAAACCACTTTTCTGATTCCGTATCAGGAAGAGACTTATGGCAAATGCAATCTCAAGAGCATATCATTTTCCCCTAAAAAGTTATTAAAGTCCATGTTCTTTAAATGAACCCGCTGTAAATGAAAGAATGGAATTTATATACTTCAAAATATAGTATTCTACCCTTTAAAAATACAAGGGGTTATATAAATAAAAGGAATTATAAAATATGAAAGTGAACTCTATGTGACCACATATGTTTTCTCTCAAAGTACAAAATATTTTATGAATTCACAAATTCATAATTTATATAATTTACTATGTGCCTGTGTGTTCTGATTCTGTCTGTTACCTTAAAAAAGCCCCACAACCTGCACCCTCAGTTTCTCTTTGGGAGGTAGCCAGAGAGGTGCCTGTTAGTGCTCATGTTGTGTAACTCTTCCAGCTTTGCAGATGTACTCTGCACTCTTGCCTCCAAGGTTTGGAGTATAAAGTTACAAGCCAGTTCTGGGAGATTTTCCTTCACTCCTTAGAAAGTTCAAGGAAGAAATTACACATGCTGTGGTTATGATTGACTACAGGGAACAGGAAGGAGACCGAGAGACCATAAGGTGGTTTCCATTACGGGGAAATTTTCCTCCAGGGGCACATTATAGTTAAGTTTCTTGGTTAACAGTCTCATAGTTTATTAGTCTTTGACCTTGTGCTGCTGATTTGCAGCCATGTAACCTACACCTGCTCTATGTCCTCTTGTTTTGTCTGCTTCTGAAAGAAAGGAAGGATTAAAACAGTTAGGCTGATACTGAATTTACAATGAAATAGGGGGTGGGAGTTGGTGTGTAAATGTTTTGCTTACTTCAGTCTGAGGATAGTAGTTCCATTAAGGCTCATCTCCCCTGATCCTCTCATAAATTTATCACATACTCCAGGTAAAGCATCTGAATGAAAATACTTAAGCGTATCTTCAATGGAGTCATTATATGTATTTTCTGAATTAATTCTTAAAGAAATTCCATACACTGTGTGATATCCCAAGGATCACAGAACTCAACGTATTAAGCGTTTCAAGTAGTAACTTTTGGGGACAGAGATGGTCTCTGGGAGAATGAGATTAGCAGTTACAAATCTATTGGTTTTTCCTTTACTTCACCCACATGCTAACCTCACAGGTTTTTTTTCCCCAGTATTAAAGACAGATAACGAGGGCACAACACCATCAGAATAGTAGCATAAATGTTTTTAAGGCTATAATTCTCCACTGTGTATTCATGGCAACAATTAGCTTTTGCTTAGGCCAAAGGGTGAGAATGTTTAAATGAGTTTTTCCCTGCCATCCATTATCAACTTGGAAAATCAGTACTAATAGGGGAAGCACAAGAGCAATGAGTAAGTCCGTTATGTGTGATCAGGAAATAAAACACATCTACCATGTTAATGTAGCTTTCAATTTGTGGTGACATTTACTGAAGATATTCTGCAATATTTGGCAAAGCTAAAAGAGAGATTGTTCCCCAATTAGCCAGAGGATCAAAGAGTGAAGATTAGGAAGGGAAGTGGGAAGTGTTGACTTTCTCCTACAACCCTTCCCCCGCCCCATTTTTTTTTAAAGAAGCAAACTGCTTGGAAAGGTCAGGCTTTGAGTGAACCAATCCTCCACCACTTTTAGTATTCAGGTTGACTAATGAGCACCTCACTCATCATTCTAATAGATGTATTTATGCAGGCAAGAATAATAAAATGCTTCTCAATGTCTTGGGCTAATACCAGCTCTAGATAGAAGTTAAATAATTTCTCTATTATCTACATAACATAGTCAAATATAAACCATAATTCATACTGTACTATTTTTATTAAATATTTTTACATTCCTTAAACCAATCAATTATTCACCAACTACTTTTGGAACTTCTGGTATGTGCCAAGACCTATTCTACACTGAGGGAAACTATAATACACAGTATCTTTGAACTCACAGTGCCTTTATTCCAGAATATCTTTACAAAAATTATCTTGATACAAGTGTACTTCAAAGGGTTTGTGGAAATGGAATTACAAGATAAATATTGATACATGAAGGTTTTGAAATCCATGTAGTGTTTTCATAATGCACATTTACTATTAACGTATTCAATGACCTTCATATAGTTAAGAAAAATACTTTTCTGAGGCCAGAGTGCTGTTTAGGGCATTTGACATTCTATGAGTCTGCTGTATATCCTGCTTCCCATGTAAGATCATTCTCTCCTTTTTAATTCTATCAATTATTATTTGCAGACACTGGTCTTATTTATGTAATCCCGTTGACACTTAATCCTATCTTTTTGACCAATTATGAACTTAAACTGATCACTTTAACAAGTAAGGTGGCATTGGTACATGCCACCTTGATGGGATTGACTTGGAATCCCCTGGCACGTTTCTAGCTCTACCATTAGGGGTAAGTCCTAGTGAGCATGTGCCGAAATGTGTATCTCCTCCCCCCTCTCTTATTCCCACTCTTATATTTAACAGGGATCACTTTTAAGTTAATTTTAAATGCCTAAGAATAATTCTGTGTTAATTAAAGAGTTCAACCAATGGTATTAAGTAGAACAAAATATACTAAAAGTAATAAAATAGTAAGTTGTTCTGGTCTCAGAATCAGCCCTTAAAGCGTTCGGATCTGGCTAAAAAGCCCATGAGAGTTTCGCAGGCATGGAAAGTCAAGACACTCTGGCAAAAAAAAAAAAAAAAAAAAAAAAAAAAAAAAAAAAAAAAAAAAAATCCTAAATTAAAGATCTCTGTGAGTGAGATCCCAGCGGAAAGAACGGTCCATCAAAGAAGGAGGTACCTTTCTCTGAAGCGAGGAGAGAACTTCCACTTTGACTATGGCCTTGTCTAAATAAGATCAGAGTTGGTGAACTAGTTGGTAAAACTAGTACTCAAACAGTACTTTATACTTTGTGTGTCTGTGTGGGTGTAAACTATTGAAATCTTTACTTAGTGTATACTAAGTTGATCTTCTGTATATACAGATAATTGAAAATTAATCTTGATGAAAAATGGGATGGGAGAGGGAGTGGGAGATGGGATGGTTGTGGGTGGCAGGGAGGTTATGGGGGGAAAGCCGCTATAATTCAAAAGTTGTACTTTGGAAATTTATATTTATTAAATGAAAGTTGAAAAAAAAATACTTTCTGACAATTAATTCTTGCCCTATGGCTGTAACACCTTCCCCCTCTGTCTGAATATAGAAAGTCTGTAGTAAAGCAACTCTAGAGGCCCTAGCAACATCAAGCATTATGTGCCTCCTCATATGTGATGAAAGCTAGTAACAGTAAAACTAAATCTCAAAGTAGTTGCTAGGGTAGCTAATATAACTCCAGCCCTTCTTCTTTGTTTTATACATTATATAGCCCTCACAAAAAAGTCCCTGTTTTGGCATTGTGTAAAATTTCACAGATGTAAAATGCAAGAAAAAAAAAAACTCTTTGAGAGCCCGGCGCTGTAACATAGAGGGTAAAACTGTCACCTGTGGTGTTCGCATCCCATATGGGCATGGGTTCGAGACCCAGCTGCTCCACTTCTGATCCAGCTCTCTGCTATTGCCTGGGAAAGCAGTACAGGATGGCCCAAGTCCTTGGGCCTCTATACCCGTGTGGGAGACCTGGAAGAGGCTCCTGGCTTCGAATCAGCACAGCTCTGGCCATTGCAGCTCACTAGGGAGTAAACCAGTGGATGGAAGATATCTCTCTCTCACTTTCTCTCTCTCTCCCTCACCTTCTCTCTCTCCCTCTCCTTCTCTCTGTGTGTAACTCTTTCAAATAAATAAATAAATAAATCTTTAAAAAAAGACTCTTCAAGAGGCAAACTGATTTCAACATTTTTAAGTGCTTGCTCTTTGGTAAAGTTTGCTTAGACATAGTGGGACCTCAAAGGAAATAGTAGTAATAACTACCATTTTTGGTAGTTTCTATGGAACGCTGATGTTCCATATTTGGTTAAAAAGCATTTCAAATAATTTTTTGAAATTTCAAGAGTAGAAGCCTCCTTGCTGGGAGATTTTGCACATTAATATATTAAAGCTTTAAGAAATCCTGAAATTAGGGCCAGTGCCGTGGCTTACTTGGTTAATCCTCCGCCTGTGGCGCTGGCATCCCATAGGGGCGCCAGGTTCTAGTTCCGGTTGCTCCTCTCCCAGTCCAGCTCTCTGCTGTGACTTGGGAAGGCAGTGGAGGATGGCCCAAGTTCTTGGGCCCCTGCACCCGCATGGGAGACCAGGAGGAAGCACCTGGCTCCTGGCTTCACATCGGCATAGCTCCAGCAGTAGTGGCCATTTAGGGGGTGAACCAACGGAAGGAAAACCTTTCTCTCTGTCTCTTTCTCTCACTGTCTAACTCTATCTGTCAAAAAAAAAAAAAAATCCTGGAATTAAGAAACCTCCTTAACTTTGTTTTTCAGACTTAATGAACCAGGGAAATAATTTTCTCTCTGTGCATCACAATTAACATTTTGAGAGAGACTCTTCTTTAAAAAGTGATAACTCCTGACCATTGCAGCAAGAGGATTCCCTTGAGATTTTGCTAAGATGTTGTCTCAGTATATGTTCTAATATCCTTAAGAAGTTCATAATTGTAATACTGACTACCTCTTTTTTTTTTTTTTTTGTAATTGGCTCTTAATGTGTTATGACTGCTATCTGTTTCTGCTCTTGCAAGTACAATCTGTTCAGTTCCCCATTCTACTGAGCAGCTGGTTTTCTTCTTCCTGAGTGAAATGCAATCCATTGTGTCCTACTAAATTCCTCTCTTTCCAAAATGAAATCCTCCTAAAAATGGATGTTTTAAAGTTTTGTCACGGTAATATAATACTTGTGATTTCTAATTTTTATCAAAAAAGAAGTTTAAGTGAAGAGTTAAGGTGTGTCACATGTTGAGTTTTTTCTTTCATGTTTTAAAATCTTCTCTACTTTGACAACATTGCCTTGGAGGGATCCAAAATACTAGAGCTTTCCTTTTCTCAGTATCATCTATATTTCTGTTAAAAGCCATATAAGCTAGAGATAGCTTCTGCCTTTTATTCCAAGACCTAATGCTTCTTTAACTATCAAAACATATCCAAAGTCTGCTGCTCTTGGCACACTAATGCCTGCAGAACACTTCTCAAATATGAAGTAAAATATTGCAACTTGTTTTGATAAAGTCCATATTGTATTAAGATAAATGCTAGTTTTAAGTTAACTCTGCAGTGATTTTTTTTTTCAAATAATAAGAAGATATTGAAGAACCAGCTCTTTTCTAAAGGGCAAAGTAATTTTCAAAATATGCTGACAAGCCATAGTGATGCTGCGTGGGATTCTTATGGTAAATATTCTAGAAGAAACAGATGAACTCACCAAAAAGACCTGTTTTTTGGATGGCTTATCTGGAAACTTCTGTAAATCTTACACTTTAGTAAAATATTCTTTTGTTATCTGAATTTTTATATAGTTTATTTTACTGTGTTTCACTTTTGCTATGTTACAATAATATTTACAAATTTAAGCTGTTATGTAACATTAAAAATGATAATCGCATATAAAATGTAGTACATCAAGTAATTGAATAATTTTCTATTCAAAGAAATCACAGGTGAACTCCTCAGTGGAAAATATTGAACTTCTGATTCAGTTTGTTCTACTCAGTTTCCTGTGGGTATGAAACAATTTGGAATTTGTAGCTTTAATTTCTAGATGTTAGGGTAGAGGACAAAGAGCTGTTATTTTCTTTCAGTCTTAATTTATGTGTTTCTTAGGGCTTACTCATTCTCCCTGAGTTTTGTGGGAGCAGAGTGGAGTCTGGAGCAGACCAGCTGTTTCACAGCAAATGTTGTATATAGTTTTAAGCTAAGAAATTTTTCCCCCAACTTTGGCAGTGAAAAATGCCTTTTGTAGAAATAAGTAAATATATTTCTAGAAGAAAAACTGGCATATAAATTTACTTCCTGTATAACACAGACACTGAGATTTACCTGAAATCAGCAAGGTAATTATGTCAAGTCAAATCAGATAATTGGCAAGAAAAGAAATTCTGTTTTTAATTTTGTAGACTATAACAAATATTTTATTGACTACATCTTTCTTTTTTTACTGTAAGATTGGCTAACATTCCATTTTATATGGTTAATATGAATGTAAGAATAATTTGTTCATTTTGGGTGCACTTTATTATGTTTCTTCAGTAGTAGAATTATATACATTTTATTCTCTATACATGGGCCACAAAACCATCAGTTCTATTTCATTTCCAAATGAATGAACTATATAATGAACTACCAAACATTTCTTCATTAAAGAAACCAGCTAAGTAGTCTAACAAAGTCACAAGTCTTTCTCAGAATACACAATGCCAAGACAGCTCTCTCCTCTACATTTCCTTGTAGACAGCACCTTTCTTTCCATAATTCACAAGCAAGCATCTTTCTTTGGAGTTTTGAGACTTAATGGCTAGTGAAGACATGATGGGAAGATTGTGTATCTTTAGAATGCAACCCACGTGGCATACTGTGATACTTTCCAAAACACTGGTTGAAAGGATGTGAGATGTTTGGGAGTTGAGTTTGGCATTGGGAATTTCCTAGACAAACCTCATACTCTTTGGGGGAAGTTGCTATTTTAATGGATAAATAATTCCACTTGCTTAAAAAACAGACATGTTATTTCTTTAAAAAGCTGTTTCTACATCTTTCCTCCCCAATTAAAAGTCTCTAATTTTGTAGATGTGGCTTTAATTTGAAGCAATATGGTGTTCTTTTTTTCTCCCCATCCTAACTAAACAAACTCTGTAAGAATTAGCTTTGAGTTATTCCATCTGTGGACTTTTAATTTTGTCATAAAAACACAGAAGCCTGGCAGGGAACTCTTTCCAACTGGTTCCATGTATCATCTTGTCTGAAAGCTGGTTAAGTCAGTATGGCATTTAGAATGAAATATATAAAAAAAAAAAACTTCATTTATGGATTGAGTTCACAAGACGTGTTTGCCCACTTCTTTGACCATCTGTTTATGTTGACAACCACCGCCCCACATTGTGCCAAAGTGCCCTTGGCTATTAAAAACAGTGTTTTGTGTGTGAGTGGTGTGTGTTTCCTCACACGTGGATGTGTTTCTAGGGTGCCATTTTCTTGAGAAATGTCTTGTTAAGGTCATATATGATTCATGTGGAGATATTTCAGGTCAGTTGCTATTCAAGAAACATTATACTTGCTTTAAAGATTCCACCATATCCCATCGCAGCATATTGAAATTTTGAAATTTCTTTTACAAGACAGTGAATACATTATCAAAATACCTGTTGAGTTTGGCTACAGCAGTAATGATATTATGTGTTGAAGGTGAATTCAAATCTGAATCTAAACAGCTCTGAGTACAGAATACTTTCAAATGACTCAGGAGTTTTAAGCTCCTGGCAATATTCTTTCTGCCACCAGTAACATCAGAGTTAACATTTATTTCACCAGATTATGGGAAAACCCTCCTATCTAACATTATAAATAAATCTTTGGGGCAAGATGACTTCCTGGAAGATGAGGAACAGTGGACACATGAGTTGTCAATCTGGTATTTTCATCATTCTTTATGCTATGGGAGACTATTTATTAAAGCTTTTAAGTCTCCACTTATTAAAAGTCAGTGAGCACACAACACCATTTCAAGCACTGAGCTGGGGAAATAAACAAACAAGCTCTCAGCTACATCAAAATTATAGTTCTAGTGCAGAAGAAGAGGCACGGTACTAAAACATCTACGGGATGGATTTTGACAAATGGAGATAAGAATTTCACAGGAGTTTCAAGGCTGGGGAGATCTTGGTGGGCTGCTGAATGCCCAAGTCAAGTTTCATTCTGTAAAGGCTTTATCTGTTTTTCTTCAAAGCCATTAAATGATCTAGAATGTTCCCGAGATCACCTAATAGGCTCTTCACCTCCCTTGGCACTGGGTGCATAGAACACCTGAGGACACAATGAGCACAGTAGGGTTTACTTGAGTAGCTCGCAGGGATAGAGTACAAGCTGAGAAACAAATTCAGTGTATGGCTTGGGGACTGTTACAATAAACTGTCACAAAACTCTCTTAGGTAAGGTTGAGTGCATATCCTTTGTCTGGCTCTAATCTTCAATTATTACATTTATTATTACATTTTAATCCTCCAAGATTAAGTGATGATTTTTTTTTCTGTTTGGTTTGTCGTATTTTCAAATAGATTTGCTTTTTCTCCAATAATATTCCATATTTTACCATCAATTGCCTTAAAATTCTTTCTCAGAGCCTGGGTCTGGGCTGAATAACAGATATTGTTTCTGACAGCTGTAAAGTGAGGCTAACGAACGTCCCGATGAGGACAGATCGTGCCAGGCTCATCCATCCAGCTGAATTTGCATTGTGAGTGCAAATAGCCGCATGTCATGGCCCACTGCTGCCCAGGGCTGGAGTCATTTATTTAATAACTCAGCTCACAGGCATTACAGGGGAACTGCAGCGTTTCATATTATTCAAGACAAATAAGAAATATAAAATGCCACATGGAGGAAAGTAACATTTTAGTTCTTCTTGCCATTGACTGGGGCTGCTTAAATGCTGAGTGTGATGCTTAATCCTGAGGTCTAAAACATTAACAGTTTCTATTGGGTTTAGAAACTGTGTCTCCAGCTGTGTGATTTGATGGCATGCAATTTTTCTTTGTGTTTATTGGAGAGGATTTTAAAAGTGTGTTTATTTTTCTACCTTCCAGTATTTAAAGTGCATATCATTCAAACATTTTAGCAAATTGAACTTTCTACTTCTAATAGTTGATAATTAGAAATACTTGTGAGAAAATACATTAAGAAAGAAACCTTCAATTTTTAAATATATATTGTTTATGTTTTTGCCTATATGACCTCCCCTTCATCTTTGACTTTTTTCCCCTTTGTTAACCTAAAACTAGACTTGGTTACTCAAGTGCAGTTTGAATGCTGCAAATTTGTCACTGAAATACCAAACTATAAATACAACAATGGAAATTAATTACACTGAAGAAGTAAGAAGAGTTTTAAAATAGCAATATAAATTCACAGATTTATATTTTAAAAATATGGTCATGTTAATAGTGAAAAAACTTGACCTTTTAAAGATGTAAATGTGATAAAAATTTAACCTATTACTGTCCCTATGATTCATATCTTGGAACATTTTGTTTGTGTAATAGATTTTCAAGAAATATTTAATGAGCAAATGAATAAATTATTTGCTATTGTGGGGAAATCAAATCAATGGAAATTAACAAGGAGAAGTCTGGATTTGTAAGTAAGCCTTAGGGTACAACTATGAACATCATAGTCAAGATAACCACATGCTTTGATATTTTTCTAACAAAAAATATATTTCTCCAAGAGAAAAGGGCAACTCAATGTTGGAAAAGTCTAATGTACAGTTTGGAGAAGTAAAGACCTGTGGCTGGGGGTGAGCATTAAGCCTAGCAGTTGAGACACCATTTAAGATGCCCGTGTTCTACATGGGAGTATCTGGGTATAATTCCAAGCCCTGGCTCCTGACTCCAGCTTCTTGCTAATCCGGCAGTCCTAATTGCTATAGGCATTTGGAAAGTCGATCAATGGATGAAAGCTCTCCTTACTTTCTGTCTCTTTTTGTCTCTCCAATAATAAGCACCCCCCCCCCAAGAAACCCTAACCAAACCATAAATAATAATAAAAAAACACTTCTGGTCAGAAATTCTCCTCCACCATAAACTCATATGACTATGGTAATTATACCTTGTTTTAAAAATGAATTTCTATAATGTCCTTTAAAAATGTTTGATTTGAGACACAGAGCATTCCCATACATTGATTTACTACTCAAATGCTCAGAACAGCTGGAGCTAGGATCCAAGAGAACTCAGACACCTTGATGGAATGCAGGCATACCAAGTGGTGTCTTAACTCCAACACCAAACACTCATCCCTGACCCCAGCCTTGAAGCTATTTACATTCATATTTTCCTTCTAAAATTGAGGGTACTAGAGGTAGGTTATATGTCTCCTTTGCCTCTATAATTTCACACTGATGGCAGCTCAGTGGTGGTTAAATAAATGAAAACTTATTTCCACATGATGATATACAATATTGTAGTTGAAATCTGCATAATATTCCTGCAGACCTTCCTTGACCTCTGAGGTTAAGCAAGGAAGACAGGCCTGCAAACAAACCATGCAGTGGATTTGGTTTACATGTGAAAGTATGGTGGGAACTGGTTATAAGTCTGCCTTTCCAGTGAAATAAAAGACTATCATGAGGGGCTGGTGCTGTGGCTTAGCAGATAGAGCTGCTGTTTGCAGTGCCGGCATCCCATATGGCCACTTGTTCGAGTCTCGGCTGCTCCACTTTCAATCCAGCTCTCTGATATGGCCTGGAAAAGCAGTAGAAGGTGGCCCATGTCCTTGGGCTCCTGCACCCACAAGTGAGACCTGGAAGAAGCACCTGGCTCCTGGCTTCAGATTGGTGCAGCTCCAGCTGTTGTGGCCAATTAGGCAGTGAACTAGCAGATGGAAGGTCTCCCTCTCTTTCTCTCTCTCTCTCTCTCTCTCTGCCTCTCCTTCTCTCTCTGTGTAACTCTGACTTTCAAATAAATAAATAAATCTTTAAAAAAGTGACTGTCATGAGGTTGAAAGTTTATATGGTACAGTTTAATTTTGGAGATGTGGAAGAGAAAAGACCATGTATAAATTGTGGCATGAAAAGACATGACTTATTTAGGAAACCATAAAGCTTGATGAGGAGATAGCAAGAAGCAAAGCTTGATGGGGCAGGTAAAGAAAAGTTTTTCATATGAGTTTGGATTACACCTGGTAGGTGATAGGAAACCTCAGAGGATTTTAAGCTGGAGGGAATTAAACATTTTAGAAAGATGGTTCTGGTCATAGTGAGAACAATAAAGACAGACTCAATTGGCCTGAGAAAATCTTCATACTTTCATTGTTGAATTTTTGGATAATAAAATGCTCCCTAACTTTTGTATGTAAGAAAACAGAAAACCTAATTTGTGAATTTGCCCTTGTGACAATAGCTGTCACAGCCAGTTACAGCTGTTCATCTTATTACGTTAATTCCAAGAGGGAGCCAATCTAGCTTCCTCTTTGCCTCCCTCCCATTCTCTGTACATCATTTTCCCTTTTCTCCACTTAAATGCATTTCAGACCATTTTGTGTTACAAGGAGTCTTCATGAATCTACTCTGATTCTAACAGCTGCCTGGTTTGCAAATGTTTCTTTGCTCAGTTAAACTCTATTTAATTTAGTATATATGAAGTTTTCCTTTAACATGATGGATGGAAGAGGATCCAGACAAGACAGAGGAAGAGCAATTCCTGTCTGCCAGATAAAAATGGTTGTTGGGGGTTATAGACAGAAAAATGGTTTTGAGACATTTGGAAAGTGGAAATGATGTCACAAAATGACTAATTGAATACTAAAGATATAAGATAGAGGAGAGTTAAGCTTGGTTTCCAGTTTGAGAAACTCAGTGGAGTGTGAGCCGGTTTAAGACATGAGGGAATATAGGCAGAGGAGGATAGTGACAATATTTAGAACAAATTGCATCTGAGGTGTTTGTGAGACTGACCTGGAAATACTGGAAAGAAAATTGGGTCTGAATTTCAGAAGAGTCCTCATATGGCTAATGGTAGAAGCTTGGGGGTAAACCTGAACTTATGCAAGGCAAAGTAAGTGAAATGCAGAGGAAAATGCCATGTCTTCTTGCCCTGGGGATAATCAGCAAGAGCAAGAAAAACAAGAAACCTGGGAAGGTGGCTGAGACATTCCAGGGAGTGAAGAGGGACACTAGGAGAGGTGACCTGAAAAATCAGTGAACTATGGAGTTTTTAAGAGGAATTGACACCAAATGTAGCAAAAATTAAATAAGGGAAGGACTTAAAAAGGGTCTAATGGACTGCTGTGAGGGAAATTTTGGAAAGAGCAATGTAGAGGGGTCTGGTAAAACGGATGGCCAGAAGCAACATTTTGAGAAAGCGTGGATAAGAGACGAGGAGTAAAAACTATTCTTTCTAAAAGATTGGCTGGAGACTGAGGAGCAGATGACTGGAACTAACAGTAGACCTAAGCAGGATTGTGAGTGGGTACAGTAGGTGTGAGTGGCATCTTTTTCATGTCCTCTAAGCTATCACCGCCTCACTGCAGGCATAGGGCCAACTACTCCCCTGCCCCTTGGAGTCCAGCAAGAGAATTCAGCTTCAGGTGCACGCAGTGGAAACTTTCTTAATAATACCCACTCTACGGACTCCTTCCCTTCCGTGTGTTCCATTTCCTTGCCCTACCTATTTTCTAGGATTATCTCCCAGATAAAATACTTGTACTTAACTCCTTGTCTTAAGGATCTGCTTCTAAGGATTTCATACTGAGACAGGATTTGTTGAGAGCCAGGAGTTAATGGAAAAGAACAAATTTGAAGATAGAAAAAAAGAGAAGAAATAATTAGTGGAAGAAGGACTTCATGAGTTGAGAGAGCAGTGAGTTGATAGAGGACTCTTGATGAGATTGGTTGAGGTAGATGTAATTGGCAATAGAAAAGTGTGGAAGATTGTACACAGTTGTAAAAGGTTTCAAGTGAGCTGGATGCAATAATTGACATAGCAAAAAAGTACTTAGATGAATTATCATGCATAAAGCTCACTGGACATCAGTTGTTCTGTTGATATTGATATTTTACAACTTTTGGGAAAACCCAGTTTCAAATATAATAGAACACTGAATGTTGTTCTGTGAATTGCAAAACTGAAGGACAAAGTTGAATGTGTTGATAAGAAAGTTCCTATTCTTGGTTTGTTCTTACATCTCTCTGTAGAGATGAGACTTGGCACAAATATTTTAAAGTAAACCAGATTCTCTTTTGCCTCATATGTGAAATAATTAAGAAAAAAAGCTAGTGTTTTAAAAGACTTTCAAATACAAGAATAAAATACCAGATAAGAATTGGGGTATGACAGTTTAAAGCCTTGACCACATTCTGATTTCTTCTTCCTAATTTTTTTAAACTTTAAAATCATAGATTAAACTGTTAACAGTTGAGCTTAATGGCCTGAGGGCAGGAATCTATGTAATATTATTTCCTCCATCACCCACCATTTTGATAACCATGCTTCTAGTAGGTGCTGTACCAAGACACTAGAAATAAACAGAAAGACCCATTTCTTTCTCTGCAGGAGACTTTAATAGAGGAATATAGACAGAAAAGAATAATTAGAGTGAAATATGTTGAATAAGATTTAAAGTCTTTCTGAGTGATGTGATTCATGTTGAAGGTTAAGTTTGGTTTTTAGGGATAAATGGAAGTGTTCACAGTAGGATGCGGGGTGCCCAGGATGTGTGCCCTGGGAATCAGGGAGAGTGAGAGACCCTCTAGGAATGAGATTGCAAAGGAACTAAAGGAACTGATTTTGAAAGGCCTAGTATCAAGCAAGATTATGTTCTGGTGGAAGTATGAGAAAATCCTACTATGGCAGCTCAAGTGAATAAGATATTTGTGTTTTTCATTTAACAGGCTATCTGAGAGTGTTTGTCAAACACTTTCCATGGTGCCTACTATCTCGGAACTTTGTAGATATTAACACACCTGGCACTGATAACAAGTCTTTGAAATCGGTCACTTTTATCCCTATTGTATACATGGAGAAAGTAAGGCATACAGTAACCTGCTTAGTGTCTTCTTACAAGCTGGGAAGGCGGGTTTGTCTTAAGCATGCTCTGTAGCACCCCTCCAACAGTAGACTACACTCTGCTGTAGGTAGTGAGACAAATTATACATTTCAAAGGAGCAGAGACAAGAAGGCTGGGAAGGAAGAGTCCTGTCTCATTTAAACTTTGCTTTGGTAAAAGTGAGATACTCATTTAGTATAACCTATTACCATTGTTCAAGAAATCTGCTTGTAGTAAGAGGTGAGATAATGTCAGTTGGTGATTAGATGCTGATAGTTTTGACCCTAATGATTACAGAGTATGCCCCAACTTGATCTTACTCCATTCTTTCAAGCTTTTCTCGCACCTCTTATGCTCTGTCCATGTGGGATTTCTCTTTATTCTCTACACAGCGGATGTCCTGCAATGTTCATGCCCTTCAACCTATGTGTTTCCCAATCAGAATGACTATATGTTTACTTCAGGGGCAGGTAAGCCCAGATCTTATCCCCTCCATGAAGCTCTTTTAACCACGCAGAGAAAATTAACAATAACTTTGATTCTCTTAACTCTGCTAGGCTTTCAACTAAAGTTTTGTTTTTATGATTATGAATTAGATTATAATCTCTTTTAACTATAAGATTTAATTTGATAAACCACATTCAGAGAATCAAGGGAATTTGAGTGGGAAAGGGCCTTAGGGATTATATAGAACAACATTCTCATTTCACCAGAAATAATTGAAATTTTAGGGGAATTGTCTAATGTACTATTTCTGGTTACTCATAGGGTCAAACTAGAAGTGTTTCCTGGATCTGACCTTTTTCCATCCAAATATGTTGTAGTCACATGGTAGGCAGAAAATCTCCCCCACACCCAAGTGACCCTTGTTCAACTCCACAGAACCTACACATGTGTCAGGTTACATGGCCAAGGGGGAATTGAATTTATAGCTGGAATTATGGTTGTGAATTAGCTGGCTTTAAAACAGGGAGGTTATTCTGGATGATCTAGATGGGCCCCCTGTAGTTACAGGATCTTTTAAATGAGGAAGAGGAAGACAGAAGAGTGCCAGATTGGTATTCAATGAGAAAGACTTGGCTGACCGCTCTGGCTGTGAAGATGGACAGGGCTCATGAACCAAGAAAAGTGGGCAACTTCTGGAAAAATAAAAAGGCAAGAAAATGGATTTTCTCTCAGTAACTCCAAAAGGAATATAGTCCTCCCAGCACTTTGATGCTCACCCAGAAAGACCACATGCTTTCTCCCGTGGTGCACATTAATTAGCACAAAGCACTTTTTAAGGGTCTCAGTAGAAGCATATGTAGTTATCAGAGAGGTATTTGAAAATATAAAGGAAAGTTGTAATGAAGCATCTTCTGATCTCCACAAAAGCAACATAATAAATTTGTGTTTGTTAAGCACCTCTGAGTAATTTGTTGGAAATAGCTATAAGAAACTAATATAAACATATAAGTTCAAGTAAAGTTAAATTTGTAACTCAAAGCTTACTAAGAATTTAAATACTTTGTTATTTTTATATTTTATTTTTACAAATCTTGGATTTATTCTGAATGTTTGTGAATGTTTTACATTCATTCATCCAGCAAATCTCTATTGAATGTGTGGCATTTGCTGTACCAGGCCTTGTGGATTGAATCGCATGCCCTGATGTTTTCACTCCTTCCTTGTTCATTTCCTTACTGTGGTCTCATTATGGCTGAATTATACTTTCTTTTTGTTTGACTTTGGTCTTGGCCATGTGACTTACTTTGGCCAATTATGCACATATGGGCAGAAATGAATGTGTCACTTTAGAAACAAGGCTTAAGAGCGCTCCCATGTTTCTGCTTCCTTTTTAGGGCTTTGGCATACCATTACTTTAAGAAGAAGCTTCTGCATGTCATCTCCTTACTAGCTTGGACAACACACAGGATGGTTGAAACAGTACCTAGCTGACCCACAGAACTGTGAGTAAAATAATATTGTTGTATACCTTTGGTATTATTGAGTTTGTTTCACAGCCTTATTATGACAGTAGTTGACTGATACTGTCATGTAAGAAAATGAAAAAAACACCCCTTTATATGGGCCTTAATGGAAACATTCACAGTATAAAAGAGGTGTTTCAAAGTGTAAATAAGAGTTGTATCAGAGCATCCAGCTCTTTGTGGGAGAGTCAAGGAAGGCTTCACAAATGAAGTGAGATTTGAGCTGATTCATAAGGATGACTATTAGGCTAATGCAGGGTGGGAGTGAATAGGTGGGAAAGGTTATGCAGGATATGTGTATCTTTAAACCAATTTAGAGGAAGTTTAGTTTCAGCTGAAGACACTGGTAAATATGTAAATGTCCTTAGTGTACTCTGAGTTTGCTATTTTGGAGAGTACTTTCCCCATAAGACTTGCAAGATAATATTTCTCAAGTTGTTTTCAAACAGATGTCATGTTTCATATCTGAGATGATAATAACAAGTATGGCATACCTCTTTAAGAGAACAAGATTGGAAAATGCAAGAATTGAAATTAGGGCTAGTTTTATGAAATTTATCATAGATAATTAGAACTTGCTTCTTTCATGGACAGGATCATTCCCCAGTCCCTCCTCTTATGCCCATTAAATACTACCAAACTCATGCATATTCCTCTGAGATTATTTATGTTTTTAATTCTTTCTTTTACTGATTTGAGAGACAGAGGATCATGGAATGAAAAATCTCTCATGTACTGGTTCATTCCTATAAAGCCTGCATCAGCCAGGACTGGATCAGGCTGAAGCCAGGAGCCCAGGACTCAATCCAGGTCTCTCACATGGATGGCATAGACCCAAGTACATAAGCCATCACCAGCTGCCTCCATTGCTACATATTAGCAGGAAGCTGGAATTGCAAGTGGAGCCCAAACTCCAATGCAGAGACTCCATGTGGAATTTCGGAGTCCCAAGCAGCATTTTAACCTCTTGACCAAATGATTGGTCTTCAGATTGCCTTTTAAGGCAGTCTTGTTCTTTTCAGTTGAATTCCTCCTAGCTGGCTTAGATTATCAAGTGGTCTTAATGAAGCATGAGAGTCAAAAACTTTGATGTGCAAACTATGGCATGAGTTATACTTATGAGAAAAAGCTATTTTTTCCTCCATGTTTTGCTTTTTATTAAGGTCTGGGATATCATACATATATATACATCAGCCCCAGTAGGTCATTTTTCAAATGCACATGTTTAGCTAGAAGGGAAAGAGAAGATAGTGCTGAATTCTTTCTTTCTAGGAAGAACAGTCAGCAAAATTTTCTAAGTGATCATAATTTAGCAGTATCTCTGTCAAATAAAATAGATATATGTCATTATTTCAGCCGAGATTTTGAATTTATTCATAAAAGCAATCTTGGGAATCCTGAAAAACACACAGTACAATATGTACTAATCTTCCTTTTATCATATCTGAAATTTCCAATTTTAATTCCTATGCAATATATTCTTAATACTTAAAAAATTAAAATCACATTATTAGGTTCTATGAAGCCTACAGGAAAACCTGCATACTCTTTATGTATTGGAAATGGCAGCAATTCTAGCATAAACAGGGTTGGAGATGTTAATGAAGAGGGTTTTGCAAGTGTAACTAATATGATCTCATATTTAGACTATTCACAAATAAATACCATGGTTGGATTTAGATACCAGATGTCAAACCACATAGTCATGCAGATACAGTTGCTTGCCTCCCTATCATTGGTCGCCAGAAAGAAACAGATGGTTAAAAAGATATGTAGCTGAGACTAGGCATGCAAATAGGAAACCACAGAGCAGAAATTCTGCCATTTAAGTAACAGTAATTTTCTAGTCTGAAAAACCTGGCTGTTTTATACCTCCACTTATGCACTTAAGCAGTTTAAATGTGAAACATAGCAAAAATAGTCCAAGCAAGGCTGGCATCTTGTAAATTTTGCAATGCATAATTGCATCTCAAAAATCTCGGAGGCAGACACATAGCAGTAAAAAGTAAACACTTGTATGTGGTTGAACACAATTATATGCTGGTTATTACCTAAGCTCATTATAGCTTCAGAAGGGGCCCTGTGAACTTGTGCTCTAACTAGCAGGTCAGGCAAAATGCAAATTAGTACCAAATTTGAAAGCAAGGGACTTAAAAAAACCCAGATACAATTTAGACTAGGAGTCTATAATTTGGCTTTTAAAAATAATCCTCAGGAAGAATCATCCTCATTACAATAATGGCTTGTTTATTCTGCACAACTTGTTTGCAATTACAGACCCTTTTTCAAAGCTGATTTCAACAGAAAATAAGAGCATGCACAAAAAAAAAGGGAGAACTTTGTGGTTGGTCAGTTATAATTAGATTGGATGCATGTATGTATTATAAAACCATTTATACTTTCCCTCTGAATATTTTAATTTCAGATTTCCATCACTGAAATCTTGTCTCAAATAGTCAGTTGTTCTGAAGAAATAATTATGATTGCATTTCTAATGAGGGCATGTAAGGAGCTTTGTTCAGGGTGTTTCCAATACAGCAGTGGAATCCTCTGCATCTATTATGGTCAGGTGACCATGAAATGATGAGCTACAGCTGTTACAGAGCATGTCTCTGCTGGTGTTTAATTCATAGTAAATGCCTATTTTATTGCCAATGTTCTTTCTTATTCTGGTTTTTTTTTTTTTTTTTGGAATATTCATGGGTGCCTGCGATAAGGAGGCATCGATAATGGCTACAGATGCCAGGCCACCTGGGTTCAAATCATGGCCAGATCGTTTCCTGCTTGTATGACCTTGGGCCTCTGTGCCTCAGTTCCCTTCTCTTTAAAATGAGGATGATTTTAATAACTCTCTCATAGGTTTTTTGTGAGGATCAAACAATTTTATAAGCCCAGAGATCTCAGAAGAGTATTTAACACATAGTAATATGCTGCCTGTGATTACTATTTGCTACTCTATGGGGACAGTGTGCTGAGCAAGATGGGACTGGTCCCTACCCTCATAAGATTCATGTTCTAGAGGAGAGGAAGGAAGGTGTTAAGCAACTAATCAACTGCTCATTTAATCAGCTGCATTTGTGATAATTACAATAGGGAAGTACAAAATGTGAAAACATTTATAAAACGAGGGATTGACCTACTCTGGGAAGGTTTTGGTTTCCAAGAGGAAGGGATATTTGAGCTCTGAAGGATGAGTAGGAGTTATTCAGGAGAATAGATGTTAGGAGAATATTTAAGGAAATGACTTTCCATGCAGAAGCCAGAAGAGAAGTGGGAGATTTAAGGTAGAAAACTGCCTAGAACTCACAATTAGAAACTCGGGAAAACAATTACAAAAATTATTTGATCAGAATTTGAATTTTCTTGTCACTAATTCTTTTTATCTTCATTTTTCCTGAAGTATTTTATTTCAGCAATTTAGATGAGGAATTTTAGTAGTATATCATGCATCTGTGTATTCTCTGTCTGCCAGCACTAAAATGTAATCTGCATGAGGGAAAGATTCTCTCTGCTTTGCTATTACATTGTCAGAACCTGGAACAAGTCATCATACAGGGGACCCTTGATTCTTTTTGTGCATCCCCTTAGACTCTCCAATCCTTTGCAAATCTGATACATATGCCACTCATTGAAATCCTTGTCTTTTCCATGGTGCAGATGCTCCCATTTTCTTGCTAGCATGTGACTTTAATGTTTTAAGAATTAAATTAAAAGTTTAACTCAAAAATAAATAAAAGATGTGTCATTTGATCTTGTATATGTATCTATATATATATAAAATACATTGATTTGTATGCAGGTACACACAATTTTATATAAAATTCAAACTTTTTAACAAATTGGCTTTTTACCATATGTAGAATTTAATATTCTGCTTTTTTCATAGGATTTTTTGGTGTGCTTTTTCTTGGGTTTCATGGTATTCTTTGAAAGCAAGGTTTCAGACTATTTTAAAACATAATTAATGAATTTTTTTAAAGATGTATTTTATTTATTTGAACGACAGAGTTACAGAGAGAGGTAGAGACAGAGAGAGAGGTCTTCCATCCACTGGTTCACTTCCCAGATGGCCACAACCTATCCAAATCCAGGAGCCAGGAGCTTCTTCTGGGTCTCCCATGCGGGTGCAGGGACCCAAGGACTTGGGCCATCTTCCTTGGCTTTCCCAGGAAATAGCAGAGAGCTGGATTGGAAGAGGAGCAACCAGGACTAGAACTGACACACATAAGGAGTGCTGCGCTTCAAGCCAGGGCGTCAACCTGGTGCACCACAGCACCAACCTCAATGACTTTTCTTATTTCATTTACTCAATGGATATTTAGATTGTTCTCTAATTTTTGCCTTAATAAATAAAGTTTAAAAATATTTATTTATTTGAAAGAGGGGAGAGGGGAGAGGGAGAGTCTTTCATCCACTCGTTCTCTCCCCAATTGGCTGAAACCGCCAGAGCTGTTCCGATCCGAAGCAACGAGCCAAGAATTTCTTCCAGGTCCCACATATGGGTGCAGGGGCCCAAGGAGTTGGGCCATCTTCGACTGCTTTCCCAGGCCACAGCAGAAGCTGGATCGGAAGTGGAGCAGCCAGGTCTCGAACCATTGCCCAAATAGGATGCTGGCACTGCAGGAGGCGGCTTTACCTGCTATGCTTTGGCCCCCATAAATAAAGCTTTAAAACCATTTTCCTAGAATTCTTTGGGCAAGTTTTGTTGGATGGATTCTCTAAAATGGAATTAATATATCAAGGACTAAAGGCTTTTATTAAGAGACTTTTGCATGTGTAGGAAAATTGCTTTACAGAAATACTACATCAAATTTATAAGCATTGAATGACATTGCTGAATTCATATTTTTTCAACCATTTTGAAAACTGGTAACTAGAACATGTAATCATGTAATGTTTTTACATTGATTTGTTGGAGCTCTTTTTGTATTAAAGGTAATAACCCTTTTTTGCATAAATGTGGATTTTTTTTAAACTTTTATTTAATGAATATAAATTTCCAAAGTACAGCTTATGGATTACAATGGCTTCCCCCCATAACTTCCCTACAACCTGCAACCCTTCCCTCTCCTGCTCCCTCTCCCTTTCCATTCACATCAAGATTCATTTTCAATTCTCTTTATATAAAGAAGATCAATTTAGCATATATTAAGTAAAGCTTTCAACAGTTTGCACCCACACAGAAACACAAAGTGAAAAATACTTTTTGGGTACTAGTTATAGCATTAAATCATGATGTATAGCACATTAGGGACAGAGATCCTACATGAAGAGAAAGTGCACAGTGACTCCTGTTGTTGACTTAACAAATTGACACTCTTGTTTAAGGTGACAGTAATCACCCTAGGCTCTTGTCATGAGTTGCGAAGGTTATGGAAGCCTTTTGAGTTTGCTGACTCTGATCATATTTGGACAAGGTCATAAAGTGGAAGTTCTCTCCTCCCTTCAGAGAAAGGTACCTCCTTCTTTGATGACCTGTTCTTTCCACTGGAATCTCACTCACAGAGATCTTCCATTTAGGTAATTTCTTTCTTTCTTTCTTTCTTTTTTTTTTTTTTTGGCCAGAGTGTCTTGGCTTTCCATGCCTGAAATACTCTCATGGGCTTTTCAGCCAGATCTGAATGCCTTAAGGGCTGATTCTGAGGCCAGAGTGCTGTTTAGGACATCTGCCATTCTATGAGTCTGCTGTGTATCCCACTTCCCATATTGGATCATTCTCTCTCTTTTTAATTCTATCACTTAGTATCTTCAGTCATTAGTCTTGTTTATATGATCCCTTTGACTCTTAGTCCCATCATTATGTTCAATTGTGAACAGAAATTTATCACTTACACTAGTGAGATGGCACTGGTACATGCCACCTTGATGAGACTGAAATGGAATACCCTGCCACGTTTCTAACTCTACCATTTGGGGCAAGTAAGATTGAGCATGTCCCAAATTGTACATCTCCTCCCTCTCTTATTCCCACCCTTATATTTAACAGGGATCACTTTTTGGTTTCAACAGTTAAGTTTCAACAGTTAAGAATAATTGTGTATTAATTACAGAGTTCAACCAATAGTATTAAGTAGAACAAAAACATACTAGGAGGGATAAGGTATTAAGTTGTTCATCAACAGTCAGGGCAAGGGCTGATCAAGTCACTCTTTCTCATAGTGTCCATTTCAATTCAACAGGTTTCCTTTTTGGTGCTTGGTTAGTTGTCACCAATCAGGGAGAACATATGATATTTGTCCCTTTGGGACTGGCTTATTTCACTCAGCATGATGTTTTCCAGATTCCTCCATTTTGTTGCAAATGACCGGATTTCATTGTTTTTGACTGCTGTATAGTATTCTATAGAGTACATATCCCATAATTTCTTTTTCCAGTCTACTGTTGATGGGCATTTAGGTTGATTCCAGGTCTTAGCTCTTGTGAATTGAGCTGCAATAAACTTTAAGGTGCAGACCGCTTTTTTGTTTGCCAATTTAATTTCCTTTGGGTAAATTCCAAGGAGTGGGATGGCTGGGTTGTATGGTAGGGTTATATTCAGGTTTCTGAGGAAACTCCAGACTTACTTCCATAGTGGCTTAACCAATTTGCATTCCCACCAACAGTGGATAAGTGTCCCTTTTTCACCACATCCTTGCCAGCATCTATTGTTGGTAGATTTCTGAATGTGAGCCATTCTAACTGGGGTGAGGTGAAACCTCATTGTGGTTTTGATTTGCATTTCCCTGATTGCTCGTGATCCTGAACTTTTTTTCATGTGTCTGTTGGCCATTTGGATTTCCTTTTTTGAAAAATGTCTATTTGGTCCATGGCCCATCTCTTAAGTGGGTTGTTTGTTTTGATGTTGTGCAGTTTCTTGATCTCTTTGTAGATTCTGGATATTAATCCTTTATCTGTTGCATAGTTTGCAAATATTTTTTCCCATTCTTTGGGTTGCTTCTTCACTTTCCTGACTGTTTCTTTTGTTATACAGGAACTTCCCAATTTGATGCAATCCCAATAGTTAATTTTGGGTTTGAATTCCTGTGCATCCTGGGTCTTTTCCAAGAAGTCTTTGCTGGTACCTTTATCTTGCAGGGTTTCTCCAATGCTCTCTAGTAATTTGATGGTGTTGGGTCGTAGATTTAGGTCTTTAATCCACGTTAAGTGGACTTTTGCGTAAGGTGTAAGCAAGTGTCTTGCTTCATGCTTCTGCATGTGGAAATCCAATTTTCCCAGCACTATTTATTGAATAGACTGTCCTTGCTCCAGGAATTGGTTTTATATCCTCAATCAAATATAAGTGGGCTGTAGATGTTTGGATTGATTTCTGGTGTTTCTATTCTGTTCCATTGGTCTATCCATCTGTTTCTGTAAAAGTACCATGCTGTTTTGATAACAACTGCCCTGTAGTATGTCCTGAAATCTGGTATTGTGATGCCTCTGGCTTTGTTTTTGTTGTACAAGATTGCTTGAGCTATTCGAGGTCTTTAGCAGTTCCTTTCCCTGTCAGCGTAATCTTGTTCACCCTGAGGGGGACGACGTCTCGCTCCCTTCGTTCCCATGGAGGGAGAGCAGCGTCCCGCTTCCCACACTGTTATTTGAGTATTAGGAGGCATACAAACTGGGTTAGGTCTTAGCACAGCCAGGCACAAGTGTCATAGCTAGCTAAGCATAGGGTCCCTTATTTTAATAGCGGCACCTAATTTTAGCTTTGGGGGAAATAGTTTAGGGCTATAATTTTTAAACTTTAATTTTATTTGGGGCAAAGGTGAATTCTTGTTTTTAATAGTGTTAGCTTAAGTCACTCCATCTTGGTTTGATTTTTAAAGTTCTTCAACAATCAAATGGTTTTTCTGCAGTTTGTTAATGTAGTGTATCACATTGATTGATTTGCGAACATTGAACTATCCCTGCATACCAGGGATAAATCCCACATGGCCTGAGTGGATTATCTTTCTGATGTTTTGTTGTATTCTATTGGCCAGAATTTTATTGAGGATTTTTGCATCTATGTTCATCAGGGATATTGGTCTGTAATTCTCTTTCAATGCTGCATCTTTTTCCGGCTTAGGGATTAAGTTGATGCTGCCTTAATAGAAAGAATTTGGGAGGATTCCCTCTTCTTCGATTGTTCTGAATAGTTTCAGAAGAACTGGAGTTAGTTCTTTTTTTTTAATTTTTTTATTTTTTTGACAGGCAGAGTGGACAGTGAGAGAGAGAGACAGAGAGAAAGGTCTTCCTTTGCCATTGGTTCACCCTCCAATGGCCGCCGTGGCCGGCGCGCTGCGGCCGGCGCACCGCGCTGATCCGATGGCAGGAGCCAGGAGCCAGGTGCTTTTCCTGGTCTCCCATGGGGTGCAGGGCCCAAGCACCTGGGCCATCCTCCACTGCACTCCCTGGCCACAGCAGAGGGCTGGCCTGGAAGAGGGGCAACCGGGACAGAATCCGGCACCCCGACCGGGACTAGAACCCGGTGTGCCGGTGCCGCTAGGCGGAGGATTAGCCTATTGAGCCGCGGCGCCGGCCCAGTTCTTTTTAAATGTCTGGTAGAATTCAGCAGTGAATCCATCTGGTCCTGGTCTTTTCTTTGTTGTGAGGGCCTTTATTACTGTTTCAATTTCTGTCTCAGTTATGGGTCTGTTTAGGTTTTCGATGTCTTCCTGGTTCAATTTAGGTAGGTTGCATGTGTCCAGGAATCTATCCATTTCTGATAGGTTTCCCTGTTTGCTGGCATACAAGTCCTTGTAATAATTTCTGATGATTCTTTTTATTTCTGTGGTGTCTGTTGTTATGTTTCCTTTTTCATCTCTGATTTTATTGATTTGGGTCTTTTCTCTTCTTTTTTTAGTTAGTTGAGCCAATGGGGTGTCAATTTTGTTTATTTCTTCAAAAAAACAGCTCCTTGTTTGACTGATTTTTTGTAATTTTTTTTTTTTTGGATTCAATCCTGATTTCTTCTCTGATTTTAATTATTTCTCTTCTCCTACTAGATTTGGGTCTGGTTTGCTGCAGATTTTCTAGATCCTTGAGATGCATTGAAAGCTCATTTATTTGGTGCCTTTCCAATTTCTTGATGTAGGCCCCTATTGCTATCAACTTTCCTCTTAACAATGCTTTTACCGTACCCCATAAGTTTTGATATGTTGTGTTGTTATCCTCATTTATTTCCAGAAAATTTTGGATTTCTCTTTTAATTTCTTCTATGACCCATTGTTCATTCAGGAGCATGTTATTTATTCTCCATGCGTTTGCATACTCTCTAGGGATTCCTGAGTTGCTAATTTCCAACTTCATTCCTTTATATTCTGAGAAGCTGCATCGTATGATTCTAATTCTTTTGAATTTGCTGAGACTTGCTTTATGGCCTAGTATGTGGTCAATCCTAGAGAAGGTTCCATGCACTGCTGAGAAGAATGTAAATTCTTTATGTGTAGGATTGAAAGTTCTGTAGATATCTGTTAGATCCATTTGGGCAATTGTGTCAATTAAATCTGCTGTTTCCACATTGATCTTCTGTCTGGTTGATCTGTCTGTTTCTGAGAATAGAGTATTGAAATCCCGCAGTACTATTGTATTGGAATCTAAGTCTCCTTTTAAGTCCCTTAATAAATATTTTAGATAAACTGGTGCATATACATTTATAATAGTTACATCTTCCTGTTGAATTAAACCCTTAATCATTATATAGTGCCCCTCTTTGTCTCTCTTAACAGTTTTTGTGTTAAAGTTTATTTTGTCTGATATTAAGATGGCCACATCTGCTTTTTATGGTTTCTGTTGGCATGCAATATCTTTTTCCAACCTTTCACTTTCAGTCTGCATGCATCTTTGGTGGAAAGATGTTTCTTGTAGGCAGCAAATAGATGAGTTTTGTTCCTTAATCCATTCAGCCAATCTGTGTCTTTTAACTGGAGTGTTGAGGCCATTAACGTTCAATGTGACTATTGATAAGTGGTAACTTTGCCTTGCCATTTTCCCAGAGATATTTTCTAGTATATGCTTTGAGCTTCCTGTGATCTTTTACTGGGAGTTTTTCTTCCTTTACCTTCTTTCATATTGATGACCGTGTTTCTGTGTGTAACACATCTTTAAGCATTTTTGCAGGGCTGGAAGATTGGCGACAAATTCTTTCAATTTCTGTTTGCTATGAAAGGTCTTTATTTCACCTTCATTCACATATGAGAGCTTTGCAGGATATAATATTCTGGGCTGGCAGTTTTTCTCTCTTAGTACCTGGGCTATATCTCGCCATTGTCTCCTAGCCTGTAGTGGTTTTAATGAGAAATCTGCTGTGAGTGTGATTGGAGATCCTCTGAGAGTAATCTGACATTTCTCTCTTGCACATTTTAGGATCTTTTCTTTATGTTTCATTGTGGTGAGTTTAATTATAACGTGTCATGGTGAGGATCTCTTTTGGTCATGTTTATTAGGCTTCCTGTACTAGGATGTCTCTGTCCTTCTCCAAACCCAGGAAATTTTCTGCTAGTATCTCACTAAAAAGGCCTTCTAATCCTTTCTCTCTCTCCATGCCTTCAGGAACTCCTAGAACCCGAATGTTGGGTTTTTCAATAGTATCCTGTAGATTCCCGACAATATTTTTTAGATTTCTAATTTCCTCTTCTTTTCTTTGGTTTGACTGTATACTTTCCTGTGCTCTGTCTTCTAAGTCTGATATTCTCTCTTCTGCTTCACCCATTCTGTTTATAAGGCTCTCTAATGTGTTTGTCATTTGATCTATTGAATTCTTCATTTCATTATGATTTCTCATCACTATCACAGTTTCATGTTCTACTAGTTGCTTCATTTCATTTTTTAATATTTCATTTTCATGAGAGAGATTTCCTATCCTGTCCAGTAAGGATTTCTGTAGTGCAAGAATTTGTTTTTGAGAACTTCCTAATGTTCTTATCAAATTTTTGAGATCTGTTTCTTGCATTTCTTCTATCTCATCATCTTCATAATCTTGGCTTGGGGTGTCTTGTTCATTTGGGGGCGTCATAGTGTCTTCCTTGCTGTTGTTTCCTCGGTTTCTGTGTTTGTTGTTTGGCATTGTGGAGATACTCTTTGGTATCTTCGTTGTGGTGTTTTTTCTCATTATACTATGAATCTAGATTAAGTGGACTGTCTGCTCTTGATGGATCCTTAGAGGCATGTGATGGGTGTGGCCAGAGAGCTCTGTTTGGTTCCTCAGGGTTAAGGGTGTGCCAAAGGTGACTCACCCAGGTTGTCCTCTCTCTCTCTCTCTCTCTTTCTCTTTTTAACTCAGAAGGGAAGTAATTCTGCACAGCTGAGCAGAATTGAGGGTCATCTATGTATGAAATCTGGCCCCTGTGGGTATAATATTTGTCTGCTCTGCCCAAGGACCACATAAAGGGTCTATGCAGTCCTCCGTGTGATCTCAAATTACCCTGCAGTCTCCCACCAGGTTGCCAAGTTTACTGAGTTTGTGTACTCCGTGAGTTCTCTCCCATACCCTCAGATTTTCACAGTCTCAGTTCATTAGCTCCACACCTTCACTAGGTACTAACCTCCTGTTATTTCTCCCCACCAGAGTCAGGCTTTTCTGCTTTGTTGATGGTGGGCGCCACTTTACGTATGTCCAAAATGACACCTGCTCTTTGTCTTGCTTGCCTTTGTAAGCTGAGTGGAGAGGCTCATGTCTGTGCTGGTCCCTTTTATTTATTTATTTTTTTCTCTTCTGTATTTAGCCTGGTGAACTTTCCCCAGTGGGGCTTCAAGCCTCGTTCCCTCTAGGCTCTTTCTGCCGCTTCCCCACCAATGTCTCTGGCTGCTGACCTTACCTCCCCTTCCAGCACTGGTGCGTAGACTCCGCAACTGGGCTTCCAAGCCGTGGGCGACCTTGCTCTTCCCATAGGTCCTCCATGTCACATCCACTAGATCCAGAAGAGTTTCCTCTGCAATTTTTTTCCTGAGCCTTTCCCTGAAACTACAGTAACTCCACTTTTATTAAACTATCTAATTTAGGCTCAAATTTATGGACATAGAATTAGTTATGAATATTTAAAACACCTCCAATTAGCTGTTTAGTATATCTAGAAAGTTTCTGATTGTGCAATACTGGAAGCCTATTGAAGTAAATACTTTAACCTGTGGTCCCCTTTCTAAACACTTGTCCTCATTATATGTTAAAATATATTTATCCTGAGATGTATAGGTAGTGTGTACTCTTTCCTGAGTTTTATGGTGTTTGTCATAACTGGCCTTTAGGTCTCTGGTTTTAGGTGAACATAAAGGGGAAATGTTTCTATTGACTGTTATGTAAACATGCATAGAGCACAAATTATGTAGGATTAATATGTGAACCAGCAAATAACTAGATCTGCTTATTAATATATAGGATGGTTTCTAATAGATTTAGAATTGTATTCATTTATATACTGTATATATTAGTTGTCATATATAGAAAATATGTATGTATGGATTTATTTATTTATTTAAAAGGCAGATTCACAGAGGGAGAGACAGAGAAAGAGAGACTTCTTCAAATGCATGCAGTGGCTGGGGCTTGGCCAGGCTGAAGCCAGGAGCCAGTAGCTTCATCTGGGCCTCCCATCCACATGGCAGGGGTCCAAGACTTAAGCCACAAATCCACTGCTTTCAAGGTGCATTAGCAGGGAGCTGAATCAGAAGTGGAGCATCTAGGACTTGAACTGGTACTCATGGGATGCCAGCATTGCAGCTGGCAGCCTAACCCACTGCACCACAACACAGTTGTCAAGTATTTTTATTACAGTACTGCCCGTAAACAGTTAGCTAACAACTCCCACTTCATTGCAGTGGATTTCTTATGCATGTAGAATGTAGGTATATTGAAAACATTGCATGTATGTATTTTAAGACAAATTTATTCCTGTGGGTTGATCTAGAAACTATAATTTTTAAGGTTGATTTTATAATTTTATTAAAGATTTATTTATTTATTTTGAAAGTCATGGTTGGGGCAGGGAGAGAGATAGAGAGAGAGAGAGAGAATCTTTGATCCACTGGTTCACTCCTCAGATATCTGCAATGGACAGTGCTGGGCCAAGCAGAAGTCAGGGGCAATGAGCCTCATCTAGGTCTTCCACGTGGATGGCAGAGGCACAAACACTTGGGTCATCCTCTTCTGCTTTTCCCAGTCTGTTATCAGGGAGCTGGATTGGAAGTGGAGTAGCCAGGACATGAACCAGTGCCCACATGTGATGCTGGCATCTAGGAGACAGCTTCACACACCATACCACAACACTATAATGCTAATTTTAAATAAGTATCTCTAAAACTATTTCAAAATTTTTGTACCAGTTTATATCTGAGAGTTCTAATTATTTATTACAATGATTTAGCATTATTGCTTTTAGAGTTTTGCTATCAGAATTAAATTCAAATCATGGGAAAATATCCAGGTCTCCAAAAAAGAGAAAAAAACTGTTCACAGGTGAAGTCGATTTATTTTGTTATTATGTTTGATCAAATAATGAAACTTTGACTCCATTAAGTGTAGTTAAATGAGTGTATTTTAGACTCTGATGGCATGTGAAGCATCTTGGAACACACACATGTAAATGTACACACAGGTACACATACCATAAGGGTATTATAAAAGTTGAGGAAGTTTAGATGAGTGAACATAAACATGAGAAAATAGCAAAGAACTCTATTGTGGAAGTACTCACACTACATGCAGCTGTTAGAAGTAGATGATGAATTTCTAAGCTTACATGAAGTCAGAGGAAAGAAGTAAAACAACTTATAAGATGCAAAGTGTGTACAAGACAAAAATACACTCTTGTTCTGGAGAAGCACATTTTTTCTGATATTCAGATGTAAGTTAAGCTTTTTCTTAAAAAAAAAAAAAGGCATTATGCTTGCTTGTGTCACCTTGACTCTCTAAACATGGTGCCAGAGTAAGACATCATTCTGGAATAGGTTGGCAGGCAAATCCAGAAACATTTAAGATATTAGAAAATGCCACACAGAAATTAAAAATCAAGTCAACTGGGGAAATATTTAAAATAGAGATCACATTCAAAAGGTTAAGAACTCTCATGTATATCAATGACAAAAAGATGAAGTCTAATATAAATAGGTAAGGATTATCAACAAACAATCCTCAAATGAGGAAACACAAAGCATCTTTTAAAAACTTTAAGAAACTGTTTTCCATAGAACTTCAAATTGGATAAAATGAAAGTCAGTTCTTTTTTTTTTCTTTCTTTTTTTTTTAAACTTTTATTTAATGAATATAAATTTCCAAAGTACGATTTATGGGTTACAATGGCTTCACCCCATACCGTCCCTCCCACCCACAGCCCTCCCCTTTCCCACTCCCTCTCCCCTTCCATTCACATCAAGATTCATTTTTGATTATCTTAATATACAGAAGATCAGCTTAGTATACATTAAGTAAGGATTTCAAGAGTTTGCTCCCACACAGAAACATAAAGTGAGGAATAATAGATGATTTTTTTAAAATGATGATGAAATCAGATCAGACCTATTGTCATGTTTAATCCCAGTGAGAGTCAAGTTGGGAGTTGATATTTTTTTTTTACAGAGGATCAGTTTAGTATGCATTAAGTAAAGATTTCAACAGTTTGCACCCCCATAGAAACACAAAGTGAAATATATTGTTTGAGTACTCGTTATAGCATTAAATCTCAATACACAGCACATTAAGGACAGAGATCCTACATGAGGAGTAAGTGCACAGTGACTCCTGTTGTTGACTTTACCAATTGACACTCCTGTCTATGGCATCAGTAATCTCCCTATGCTCCAGTCATGAGTTTCCAAGGCTATGGAAGCCCTCTGAGTTCTCCGATTCTTATCTTGTTTAGACAAGGTCATAGTCAAAGTGGAGGTTCTCTCCTCCCTTCAGAGAAAGGTACCTCCTTCTTTGAAGACCTGTTCTTTCCACTGAGATCTCACTCACAGAGATCTTTTGCCAGAGTGTCTTGGCTTTCCATGCCTGAAATACTCTCATGGGCTTTTCAGCCAGATCCGAATGCCTTTAGGGCTGATTCTGAGGCCAGAGTGCTATTTAGGACATCTGCCATTCTATGAGTCTGCTGAGTATCTCACTTCCCATGTTGGATCACTCTCCCCTTTATTTATTCTATCGGTTAGTGTTAGCAGGTACTAGACTTGTTTATGTGCTCCCTTTGACTCTTAGTCCTTTCATTATGATCAATTGTGAACTGAAGTTGATCACTTGGTATTGTGAGATCAAATTGGCATAAATTAAAAGAATATTCATTTTGTGAACATTCAGAAAATTGAGTCTCAAGAACTACTGTTGAGTGTTGGAATTGATGTACCTTTTCTAAAAGACATTTTGAAAATATGTATAAAAAGTCTTAATGGCCCACCTATCATTGGGCTTGGCAGTTCTTCTACTAGAAAGTATCAGAAAGTAATACAAAACATAAACAAAGTTCTGGTGGCTACAAGAAAGCTCATAGCAACGTTCTTTTAAAAAATTCAGCAGTCAGGCCGGCGCCGTGGCTCAATAGGCTAATCCTCCACCTTGCAGCGCCGGCACACCGGGTTCTAGTCCCGGTCGGGGCGCCGGATTCTGTCCCGGTTGCCCCTCTTCCAGGCCAGCTCTCTGCTATGGCCAGGGAGTGCAGTGGAGGATGGCCCAGGTGCTTGGGCCCTGCACCCCATGGGAGACCAGGAAAAGCACCTGGCTCCTGGCTCCTGCCATCGGATCAGCGCGGTGCGCCGGCTGCAGCGGCGGCCATTGGAGGGTGAACCAACGGCAAAGGAAGACCTTTCTCTCTCTGTCTCTCTCTCTGTCCACTCTGCCTGTCAAAAAAAAAAAAATTCAGCAGTCTATCATGTACTCAACAGTCTACAATGAAGGTTTTATTTTTATAACTTATGGTATCAGAATAACATTGGAAATATAGAGAAAAAATTCTTGTTATGACACAAAGTACAAAATGTAATGCATAGAGAAGAAAACACATTACACCACTATGTGAAGTGGCATTGCATATCTAGCTGTATGGACTGAATTGAGAGCCCTCAAATTCATATGTTGAAGGCCTAACCTCTAATGGGACTGAGTTTAGTGATAGGGCACAAGAGGTAATGAGGTCAGATGAGATCACTAAGAATGGGTCCTAATCCAACAGGGCTGGTGTACTTGTAAGAAGGGAAGAGACACTAGATCAGTTTTTCCCATATCCGCCTTCCCCTAAACACAGAGGAAGGCCAACATGAACATATGGCAGGAAGGCAACATCTATAAGCTAGAAAGAGAGCCCTCACCAGAAACCAAATACAACAGCACTTTGAGATGTCAGCATCCAGAACTGTGAGAAAATGACCTTCTGTTGTTTAAGCTGCCCAGTCTATGGTATTATGGCAGCTGTGGCTGCCCTAACATGCTTTTTGATATCTTCCCAGTAAATTGACCAAGAAAGTCATCCTTCAAAGAGCTATCATTAGTGGCCGGCGCTGCAGCTCACTTGGCTAATCATCCACCTGCGGCACCAGCACCCCAGGTTCTAGTCCCCACTGGGGCACCAGATTCTATCCTGGTTGCTCCTCTTCCACTCCAGCTCTCTGCTGTGGCCCAGGAAGGCAGTGGAGGATGGCCCAAGTGTTTGGGCCCTGCACCCGCATGGGAGACCAGGAGGAAGCACCTGTCTCCTGGCTTCGGATCGGTGCAGCATGCTGACCGTGGCAGCCATTTGGGGGGTGAACCAACAGAAGGAAGAACTTCCTTTCGGTATCTCTCTCTCACTGTCTAACTCTGCCTGTCAAAAAAAAAAAAAAAAAAGAGTTATCATTAGTTACTACTAGGTGCTGGGGATTGTGTTATTAACAGCTTTCACACCATCTTTAGTTTTTCTGCAGTGATACATATAGTGTTTTTTAAAAGAAAAATAATTGCTTATTTTAAAAAACAAAAAGAATTCTATTTTTGAGATGTGGAGGATGTCTTTAACAACTTCTCTATAATATGATTATGAATTTTACATGTCTTTTTCTAAGAATGTTTCTCAGTGTAACTCAGATGTCAGATGTTGACCCATAATCCCTCTTAAAACAACTGCTTTAAAAAAAAAGATAAAATGAGGTGCTGGGATTGTGGCATAACAAGCCTGCTGCTCTGACATCCCATATGGGAAGAGGTTCAAGTTCCAGCAGCTCCACTTCCCATCTAGCTCCCTGTTAATATGCCCGGAAAAGCAGTGGAAGACAGCCCAAGCTCTTGGGCCCTGCACCCATATGGGAGACCCAGAAGAAGCTCCTGGCTCCTTGCTTCATATTGGCCCAGCTCCAGCCATTGTGGTCATTTGGGGAGTGAACCAGCAGACGAAGATCTCTCTTTCTGTCTCTCTCCCCACTTCTCTCTTTAATGCTACCTTTTGAATAAATAAATAAGTCCTTTCTTTAAAAAAAAGTTAAAATGATGGTTTGTAAGCATGATGGGTTTTGAACTGAGAATATTTAAAGAAATGTAAGACGTGCCTGACCTTCAGGCAGTCTTCAATGAATACATTTCTCAAAGCTTGCTTCTCAATCACCATTGGACAAGAGTGCTAGAACATCAAAGCGAGCAAAGGCTCTGACTTTGTAGTCAAACATGCTGGTTTTGATGCTTGCTCAGCCTCTTACTAGCCAAGTCATTTCTAGAAATACATTAAAACTCCCTAAGCCTCTGTATCCTCATTTGAAACATAACATGATAATATTAAATCTCTTGTAAGGTGGTTGGAATAATTAAATGTGACAATAGTTAAAAAAGAAGCTGCTATAGGACTTAGCTGTTTGGGTACAACACAGAAATTACTCACTAATGTTTTAAAATAGTGTGTGATTAGTTGAGATTTCAAAGTCATATTTTTGACAAAGGACCTGAGGTATAGATATTTTACATTTCTGACTGAAGCAGATGTTTGTACTTTTCATGTGCAAGAGGTGTGGTTTTAATTCACATATGAATTTAACCTCTAACTTAAACTTGTTCTTTTTAAGAAAAAATTATCTTTAAAAATTTTACTTATTCATTTTGTTTGGGGGGAGAGGGAAGGAGAAAGAGACAGAGAGACAAATAAGAAATGTGTAAAAGACAGACAAATATCTATCATCTGCTGCTTCACTTACCAAATGCCCATAACAATATATGGAGCTGGGCCAAGTCCAAAACAGGTGCCTGAAACTCAGTTGAGGTCTCCCACATGGGTGGTAGATATTCAGGTACTTGAGCCATCCCAGGAAGCTTTAATCAACAGTGGAGCCTGGACTTGAACCCAGGCACTCTGAAATGGGATGCAGGCGTCCCAGGTAACATCTCAATTACTATGCCAAATGCCTACTCCTAACTTGTTCATGGATAGATGATCATTCTACCTCCATAAAAAGAAAGATTAAGCCCAGGAGGTGGCTCTAGGATAATTTTTATAATTCAATTTTATTCCCAAATAAATATCCATAGTTTTATAAGTTAATATTTTATACCTAAAGTAATAGTCACATCTGCATAGGGTCTGCAAATCTCATGCATGAGTATTGGTTATATAGTACTATACCCCTTTATAGAAATCCCTTCTAGATTGTGAGTTTGATAAAAATGAAGGAATCATACTTGACTAATAGTTTGGATTTTATTTAACAATAAAAAGCATCTCCACTCCCACCCCTGCCAATCTAGAGATCAGAAGATTGCTTGCAATCTATATAACCATTGTAAAACTGTCCTTTGTTTCCAGGACATAATTTCAGGCTTGCATAGATTTTTCTCCTAGTACTGTACTTCATATAACTGTGTAAATTACATACTGAACTTATTGCCTTACTACCTGAAATTTGTAAATGGGTAAGCTGGTAAGAAACTTGTGGGATGTACGACTTTTTGAGGATGTTAGCTGAATGTAACCTTTTTCTGAAATATATTTCACAAGGCTTAACAACACCAAGTGACCTAAATGAGTTAGGATCACTCCCCAAACCCTTAAATTAATATCAGGAAGCAATTTAGACACCAAGGAGAATTGAACTTAATGCGTTAGTGAGATGAATAATTGAAGCATTTGAAGTGGGTGATAGATCTTACTAAGTGATTACTTCCTTATAAATTTCTAAACAAGAAGTCTTCATTGAGAAATGGCTTGGGATTGCTGCCATTTGTCACTTGGCCTATGCATGCTTAATCACCTGCATTTTTAGGCCACTAAAGGCATGTTCAGTGTATTGTGATGGCCTAGATAGTGAATACATGCATTGAATACCCAACCAGACTCCTCAGAAGAAGCGTTACAAGCCCTGGGAAGAGAGTCTGCTTATACGTGTCTTTCTGAGTCAGCTAATATTGTCATGATACATTTCAATAAAAGTTAATATATCACTAGGGAAAATAGCAATTTTTACATTTTAATGCTTAAGTTTAAATATTTGGAATTATTTTAAAAAGCAAGTTAACACTTTGTATCAGATTCATTGTAAATGAATACATAATAGCCTGGTTTAGATTGCATTTGTTGGTTAAATTGTGATAAAGAAATTTATCAGCTACTTAAATGAATAAAGGAAGAAAGGAAAGGGTAACTTCTACCACCTATACTATCGTATGTTCTTATGTTGCTGTATGCACACCATATGCTTACATATGGTAGATGTCTTAACCTCAGCAAGAGGCAGCCAAAGGTGGTGTGGGTAAGAAGACGGTGTTGGAGGCTGACATACCGTAGCCAGTTCCTCACCCTAAGTCTCTTATAATTTCCCCAAGTCTCTTTCCTTATCTGTAAAATGACAACAGAGACGACACCAACCACTAAATACTGAAGGGTGGATGCAGTGACAGAGTAAATACCAGAGGCTTTTATGTAGTAACTTGCACATAATAATCATTTCACACACTTCTCTGCTATGGAATCCTCTTATCTGCTTACCTGCTCACAGTATTCTGTGCTTTTTTGTTCAATCTCTCTCATCATACACAGTGTTAGGTGTTTATTATATTTCTGTAAACCTTTTGAATGCATCAATCATCAGCCCAGAACCAGCTCATAGACTCTGGCTGAAGTATAAAACATGAGATCTAGGGAAAGGAGGTCTTTTCATAGGCATGTAGTATGAAATGCTAGACATTTTCTTAAGCTGTATAAGCATGTTCTAATAAAGGCAGGCAGCAGATGCAAAGACTTTATCACAGCTAAATTGCATATATTCTTGTTTCTGCTTGATAATTTGTCTTTCGTGAGTATGTGATTTTTTTCACAGTAGTTATCCCCAGCTGCATATGTATGCTGCAGAAAGAAAGAGCATATGGAATATATACCATGTATTTATACATATAGAGCTATTCTGGCACTGGGTGTGTAGATTCACATGCATATACATGCACACACTCACAAGATCAGCCTGTGTGTGCCTATTTGTAGAGAGAGAGGCAAATATATGTATAGATATATATTCCTTCTGCTCTTTTCATTGTGTTACGCATGTCAGAGTCAGGAAGAATTCTGTTCTCCTCCCTGTTCCCCACCCCCCACAAGCTGGAGGGCCAGAAGGTGGGGCGGTACCTCAGGATAATGGCAGCAGAAGGCAAAGGGAGCAGACAGCTGGCAAGCTCTGTCCCAATATGCTTCCCTGAAAGAGGCGAGGAAATTTCAGAAGATGCAATGCCTGAATGGCTCACTTTGCAGAAAAACAGGAGAACCAATATGAAATTCCTTAGAATGCTGTTCATTTTAAAGGTGTAGGATTGACCGTGTTCTTATCACCATTAGGAAACTTCCCCTGAAAATATGAATTGATGAACATTTCATCTTGGAAGATATTCTGGAAAGAAATGTCAGTTTTTCTGACTCCCGAGAGCTGTTCTCATAAGCTCAAAAAAGATTCTGCCAATGCCAGGTGTCTCCCTGAGATTTTCTAGAACAAAAATGCACAGTGAAGCCTCTGCTATCTTAAATGCTATTAGCATAGGGAATCCTGGATAGCAGATCCCCTGTCATAAAGACCACAACTGAACTATTTTGAATGAAATATTTTCAAAAGTACTTGTGCATATCATTTTAAACAGATTATTATGATTTTTGCATACTATCTTAAACAGATTATTATAATTTCAGGCTTTCTTGATGACTGTGACTGAAGGTCATAATTGCAAACAATAATTTTTATTAATAAAGCAGTGCTCTTTAGGCCACTGAGATGTATAGGATCATTTCTCCTGTTATTAATGTTTTTCATTTCTCTTTTTGCCCCAGGCTATTATTTCTTACTTTTAAATACATTGTTGACCTGAATTATATAGCCCAGTTTGTTAGGATTTCCTAAAGTAGGAAATAACCTCCAGGTAAGGGCTCAGGACTTCCCTTCCTGACTAGGCTTTCTCATGTACAGTGTGATAAAACCATGTGAGCACGTGTGTGTGTGTGTGTGTGTTTTCTGGGTTATTGGGGTGAGGTTAATGAAAGGCTTGATTCTGAGTACACAGGAATTTTCTGTCTTATTTTGAATATTATAATTGTATAATATCATGCTTTTGATTTTGCAATAATTGTGTTGTACCTTCAAATATGGTACTTGACAGATAAACTAGACACTGATTCTAGAGTATAAAAATGTACACTGGTTAATTATAATCATATTTACAGAGCAATGTATTGGATGGAACTTTCAAGCTAACAAAACAACTCTAGCAATTTCCGAAAGCACAAAGAAGCCACTGTATATGTGGAGCAAATAAAGGTATTAACTTCAACCAAATTAGGGGGTCAGTTATTCAGCTATGTTTTGAAAATATTCACACACAGGCAAGTTATAGTATATATGGGCCAAAATGCAGATGGAAAATCTGATTGGCAGTTGTGATCTGTAGCTGACTTCATTTTCTTTAGCATACTGATTATCATTACCATCATTTGGGGATACAATGTGATCTAACTGCCATTTTGAAATTATTTGCAAATTCAGAGTTGCAGAAGCTCTTTTTCCTAAAATTCATATTTGAAATTTCAACAGCATAGACTATTTCATTTATGCACACTATAGTAAGGAAAGGAAGCTTTTGTATTACATTTTATATGACTTTGTTTTATGTACCACATATAGGGGAGGACATTTGGCACAGCAGTTAAGATGTTGCTTGGGATGTCTGCATTCCATTTCAAACTGCCTGGCTTTGAATCCTATTTTCACTTCTGATTTTAGGTTTCTGTTAATGTGCACTGTGGGAAGGAGCAGGTGATGGCTCATGTCATTGGGTCATTGCCACCCACGTGAGAGACATTCATTGAGTTCCTGGATCAGCTCCTGACTTTGGCCTGGCCCAACCTTGACTGTTGTGGGCATCTGGAGAATGAGCCCATAGATGGAAGATCTCTATTTTCTTCTTTTCAAATAAAATACATAAACTTTTAAAAAATATATTTTAAAGACAAAAGTATAACTAAAGTCTGATTTATTTGGATTTTTTTCAATATAGCTATTTTATAATTTGTATGCTGAGATATGTATGAGAAGGTATCATCCATCAGTTGATCTTTCTAAACAAGATATAGCTATTTTGAATTTCCTGTTATAATTAAACTAGGTAAGGTTCAGTACATGGATCACCATATCTGTCACTTGTCTGCTGGTTGTTTTTGGCATGTTTGCAATCACATCTAATTGCAATTGCTCACTGTCACAGACATATTGATGACATCATTTTATAAGCAGACATTATTGATAGTTCCACTTGTTTATGGAGTGCCCAGCTCTGCAGAACATGCAGATGGTCCCTTAATAAACAATGATTGCTGGAGCTGCTGGGACTGATTCCGTTGAGCCATTTCTTACATTTTTCAGGAGTTTTTCTGTCTAATTGGTAAACTGTTAGTAACTTTAGATTAGACATGGTATAATTATTTACAACCTTACACATAGGAATTGGCATAATTACAAATACTGCACCCTAGACCTGTTGTTGAACATTCACCAACACACATTCATAAGGTTTTCTTATGGTGATGAATTGCAAGCAAACTCATTGTGTTTCTTTTTCATAACTGAAAATATTTTTATAAAAGAAACATAAAAATTGTACATATTTATTGGTTACCATGCAGTAACCTGGGCGTCTTGTAATGACTATCAGAATAAATATCTTTATCTCCTCAAACATTCAACATTTCTTCATAGTGAAAACACATCCCAAATCCTATCATCTGTTTTTTTAAAGAAGTGTCCAGCACATTAACTATAGTCATCCCACTGTGCAGTGAAACTGAACTTCTTACTCTTATCTACTGAAACTTAGTACATGTTCCTTTAACTTTCCTCCTTCCTCTTTCCCTTCCCTCCTCAGCCTTTAATGACAACCAATATACTTTTAACTTCTCTGAGATAACTCTTCTAAATTTTTTAAAGATTTATTTATTTGAAAGGCAGGGTGACAGAGGGAGGGAGGGTGGGAGAGAAAGAAAGAGAAAGAGAAAGAGGAAGAGAAAGAGAACGAGAAAGAGAAAGAGAAAGAGAGATAGAGAATCTCATCTAGTGAATCACTCTCCAGATGTCTACAACAGTTAGGTTTCTGTCTGGTCTCCCATGGGGTAACAGGGACCAAGTACTTGGGTCATTTTCTGTTGCTTTCCCAGGCACATAAGCAGGAAATTGGATTGGAATCATAGTAGCCTGGACTTGAGCTGACACTTTGAGGTAGGATGCTAGAATCACAAGTTGAGATTTAACTCACTGCTCTACAATGTTGGCCCCCACTTTTTCAAGCCATGCATGTGTGGTTGGACACTTAGTTTGTTTCCACTTCTTGGCTATTGTGAATAGTGCTACAATAAACGTGAGGATGCAGATTTCTCTTTTCACAGGTTGACTACTTTACCTTTGGATACATGTACCCAATTATGGGATTGCAGGATAACATGGTAGTTCTATTTCTCTTCTCTTCTCTTCTCTTCTCTTCTCTTCTCTTCTCTTCTCTTCTCTTCTCTTCTCTTCTCTTCTCTTGTCTGCCTTTTCTCTCTTTTCTTTATTTTTTGGGATGCTTGCATACTGTTTTTACAATTGCTGCACTAATTTATACTTCCACCAATAGTATGCAAATGATCCTTTTTCTCCACTTCCTGGCTATTATTTGTTTTCTTTTATATTTTAGATAATAGCCATTCTAACTGGTGTAAGATGATCTCATTGTTCTTTCGATGTTCATTTCCATGATGATAAATGATGTGGAGCAATTTTTCCAGAACCTATTGGATATTGCCATGTCTCAGAGAAATGTCTGTTTAGATCTGTCACTTACTTTTAATTGGATCATTTGTGGTTTTTTTTCTATTGAGTACTTACCTATCTTACATGTATTTTCTCCAGTTTTGTAGGTTATCTCCTCCCACTATTGTTTCCTTTATTGTGCAGTGCCTCTTTAGTTTGATAGATGCCATTTGCTTCTTTTATTTTCTATTTTTCCTTTGCTTTTGGAGTCTGATCCAAAAATTCTTGCTCATTCCAATGGTTTTAAGCATCTCCCTCTGATTTCTTCTAAAAGTTTGTAAATTTCTGTTCTTACATTTAGGTCTTTAAGCTGATTTTTATATGTAGTGACCAATAGGTTTCTAGCTTCATTCTTCTGCATGTGGATATCCAAATTTCCTAGCATTATTTAATGAAAAAATCACTGTCCTTTTTCCAATGCACATTCTTAGCAACTTTGTCAAAGATCAGTTGGCTGTAAATGTATAGAATTACTTGTAGGATATCTATTCTGCTACATTGGTCTGTGTATCTGGTTTTTTGCCAATAACAGTTTTAATGACCTCAGCTTTATAATATTTTAAAAATATTTACTTATTTATTTTGATTTATTTGAATGTCAGAAAAAGAGAGAGACAGTCAAATTTAGAGGGCTCTTCTATCTTCTGTTTCACTTCCCAAATGCAGGAGAGTTGTGACTGGGCCGGATTAAAGCCAGGAACCAGGAACTCCATCTTGGACTCCCCTATAGGTGACAAAAACTCACTATTTGTCAACTTTCAGGCACATTAGCAGGAAGATGGATTGTAATATGAGGTGAGATTTAATCACTGGCACTCCAGTCTAGTACGTGAACATCCCATGGGGAAGCATAATTACTGCCCAAATACCACACCTGTAATATGTTTGTGCATGTTTTTTAAAAAGATTTATGTACTTATTTCAGAGGTAGAGTTACAGTCAGAGAGAGGGAAAGACAGAGAGAAAGATCTTCCATCTGCTGGTTTACTCCCCAAATGGCCCCAATGGTCAGAGCTGAGCCAATCTGAAGCCAGGAGCCAGGAGCTTCTTCTGGGTCTCCCATGTGGGTAAAGTGGTCCAAGCAGTTGGGCCCATCTTCCCTTGCTTTCCCAGGCCGTAAGCAGAAAGCTGGATCATAAGATGAACATCTGGGACTCAGACTGGTACCCATATAATATGCTGGTGCCATAGGCAGAGACTTAGCCTACTAAGACACAGCACTGACCACAATAGAGTAAACTTTATTGTAAAATTGTTTATGATTAAGCTGGTATGCAGGATATCACTTGGCTTATTGCTTTGTCTTTTGTTCTAGGTGAACGCAGAAGTGTAGGCTCTGAGTTATTTCTTTTGTCTTAATGTCAGCTGTGTTGATAAGTGACACAGAGGTCTAGTCTGCTGCAGTTGTAGATATGGATGTGTGGCTTTGAGATGAGTAAGGGTTTCCTTGAGTGTGTATCTTGGGTCTACAGAGAGTTCAATGTCAGTCTCCCTGGTGAATGTAATATCCTGGGCCTTGTTTTTGGTGTTCAGGGGACAGGGGTCTGCCCACTTGTCCTACTGGCAAGCCTGAGTGATGCTGAGGCTTATGGAACCAATTTCTGTGGTTCTAGGACTATGTGATACAGATGGACCTTTCCTTAGTTGCTGGTAGGAGAGTCCAGATGGTTCTATGGCTTGCAATACTAACAGCACTAGTCCTAGGACTAAGAGATGTGTACTGGACCCTGCTCCAGTCCTACAGGGTAACTACAGCTCTACAGGAGATTTTACTCTGGAGAGTTTAAGTCCAGACAGATGGAATGCAGGTAGCTTCTTCCCTATGTCCACCAGAGAGATTCCAGTGGCACTGAGAAATATAGAAAGAATTGTTGCAGTCTTGGTGTTACAAGGTATAGTGGGGTCATAATCTATATCTCCCAGAGTAGGAGCAAATTTTTATGGGCTGCTTTTGGTGTTAGCCCCCTGAAGCTAAGGTGCATTCTTTTAGATCACATAGAGTGCATGAGCAAAGCTCCGAGGCTAATGCTCCAGAACTGCCACAGCTGCAGACTGCAGGGTATCTGTTCTTTGCCCCACCTGGTGCCTGGCTATGACTATGATGTCAGTAGAACAGAGGCATGTTACATGACTTTTTCGTTGCTGAGTATGGCACTCTGTGTGGTGGGGGAGGGGAAAGAAGCAAGGTAGCTTCCAGTCTCCAAGCCCTGCAGTTGCCCAGACCCCAGTCAGCTCTCCAGGGTGAAGTAAAATTCAGTGGGTAGCTCAGCTAAAACGGCATACAACAGGGACGCATGGTGATTTCTTCCTGAGTTGGCAAGATAAGATGATGGCTCGTAGATGGCAGCTGGCTGCAGCATGCAGCGGACTGCCATGGTGTCTCTCTTCTTTTTGCTTGTCCCACAGAGCCTACATATTTTTTGATCACTTCTTTCCTAAACATTTCTGGCAGTCAGACACCTGGAAATATAGTCCTTCCTTTGTTCTTTTCAAATCCCAGAGCAGGATTACTGCAGCTATACCCTATTCAGCTATCTTGGATTTGCTCCTGAGATCTTTCTCAATTTTGCAGAAATTTTAGTAACATTTTTCTAGTACCTAATTTTGATAAGGATTTCATTAAATATATGAATCACTCTGAGTATTGTGGTCATTTTTAAAAATTGATTCTATCAACCCATGAATATAGACTGTCTTTCCATGTCTTGGTGTCCTCTTAAATTTCTTTCATCAATCATGTGTAATTTTCATTGTAGAGATAATTCACTTCTTTGTTGAAATTTATTCCTAAGTATTTTAAACTTTTTTGTAACTGTTGGAAATAGAATTACTGTCTTTTTTTTTAACTTTTATTTAATGAGTATAAATTTCCAAAGTACGGCTTATGGATTACAATGGCTTCCCCCCATAAAGTCCCTCCCACCCTAATTTCTTTTTCTGATGATTCACTCTTTGCGTATAACAGTGCTCCTGGTTTTTTACATTAACATTGAATCTTACAACTTTGCTGAATTTATTTATTAGTTCTAGCAGGTTTTTTTTCAGTGGCACCTTTGGGGCTTTGTATATCAAATATCATGTCATCTGCAAACAATGATAATTTGGTTTCTTCCTTTCCAATTCGGATGTTAACTCTTATATTATTATGTATGACCTTTATTTCATTTTTATATATTACTTTATTACAAGCTGCCCTAGCTCCAAAGAGTTCAAGTGTTTATATGCCTCTTGCTTGAGAGAGGAAAAGTGAAAAAAAAATCCTAATGCCAGGCGCTCTGCAAAAATTCAGTTGAACTGAGCCCTCCAGACCCATGCCAATGAAATCATTATATGCAGCCTCTACAGTTAGGTGGCCTCCACCACCCCCCTTCTTTCTTTCTGTTATCTAATTGCTCTGGCTAGGACTGTGCTGAATAAAAGTGGTGAAAGCAATTATCTTTGTATTGCTCAAAATCTTAGAAAGTCTTCAGCTTTCCCCCATTCAGTATGATGTTAAGTGTTGATTTATTATATATGACCTTTATTACATTAAGTTATGTTCCTTCTACACCTAATTTGTTCAGAATTTTTTTTTAAGATTTATTTATTTGAAAGGCAGAGTTACAGAGGGGAGGAAGAGAAGCAGGGAGAGAGATCTATCTGCTGCTTCACTCCCTAAATGGCTGTGGCTGGGTCAGTTCAAGCCAAAGCCAATAGCCTGAAGATTTTTCCAGGTCTCCCATGTAGATGTAAGGACCCAAGTACTTGAGTCCTTGGCTGCTTTTCCCGGGGTACAGTAGTAGAGAGCTGGATCAGAAGTGGAGCAGCCAGGACTCAAACTGGTGCTCATATGGGATGCTGGTGCCACAGGTGGTGGTTTAACCTGCTGCACCACTGTGCTGGCCCCCAGAGTTTTTAATGAGGAAGGAATGTTGAATTTTGTCAAATGCCTTTTATGTATCTGCTGCGGTTATCATATGATTTTTGCCCTTCTGCTGATTTTGAGTATCAATTTATTGATTTGTATATATTTACCTTTTATCTCTAGGATGAATATCACTTGATCATGTTGGATTTGATCTGATACTATGTTGTTAATTTTAGAATCTATGTCCATCAAGGATATTGACTTGTAGCTTTCTTTCTTGTTGTTATGTCCTTGTCTTATTTTTGTTCAAGGTAATTCTGGAATTGTGGAATGAATTTGTAGATATTTCCTCCCCCTATATGGAATTATTTAAGAAGAATTGGTATTGATTCTTAAAATGCTTTGGAGAACTTAGTAGTGAAGTCATTTAGTCCAGGACTTAACTCTGATAAGAGACTTTTTATCACTGATTCAATCTTGCTGTTCATTATTGGTCTATTTATGTATTCTATTTCTGGACAAAGACTAAGATAGTGGCTGAGAAAGAGACTCCAGTGACCACCTCTTTGAAAAGACAAAAATTCCTATAGTTGAACACAAACAAAATCATCTTCATAAGAGCTACAGAAGCCAGGTGAGAGACCACAGTGCCTCATTTTGTTATAAGAAAAGTCACATTGAAAAAAGCAAGCTCCCCCAGCTCTCAGGAGCACAGAGTGGAGATATGCCTTTTGCTTGGGAGAGAAAAAGTGAACAAAATTCTAGTACCAGGCCCTCTGCAAAAAATTCAGTTGAACTGAGAACCCCAGACCCATACCCACTGAATCATTATATGCAACCTCCACAATTAGGTGGCCTCAGCCTTCTCTTACCCAACCACATATGGAAAGCAAAAACACCAGCTACAGGGAGAGGCAAGGAGAGGAAACCAAGGAGTATAACCCATAGCTCTGAGCACGGTCTACTGTGCCAAAACACAGCTCCAGATGAAGTCCAAAGACCTCTACCTTCTGCCTGATGCTCATTGGCTGAACCAGGATTGGAAAGGAGGAAGTCAAATTGTCACTGTTTTCAGATTACTACATATAGAAGACCCCAAAGATTACGTCAAAAAAACTGTCAGAATTAATAAAAAGTTTCAGCAAATTTACAGGATACACTGCCAATATACAAATATTGATAACACTTTTATATACCAATAGTGAATCATCTGTAACAGAAATCAAGACAACAATCCAATTTCCAATATCTACCAAAAATTTCTGGAAAAATTTAACCAGAGAGCCGAATGAACTCTACGATGAAAACTATAAGTCACCAATGAAAGAAACTGAAGAAGAAACAAAGAAATGGAAAGACATCCTGGGTTCATGGACTGATATTATCAATTTTGTTAAAATCTCCATATTGTCCATAGTAATTTAAATATTCAAGGAAATCCCAATAAAACATCCATTGATATTTTTATAGAACTAGAAAAGCACTAATAAAGTTTGTATGGAATCACAGAAGACCTAGAATTGCAAAAGCAATTTTGAACAACAACAACAGAAAAAAATAAAGCAGGAGGCATTATATTACCCAGTCTTAAAATATATTTCAAAGTTACAGTAATTAAAACAGCATGGTATTGGCATAAAATCATATCATAAACTCTAATAGTAAACTCACACAACTACAACAACTGATCTTTGAAAAAGTTGCAAAGAACATGTATTGGGGAAATCATCGTCTTCTTAGCAAATGGTATTGAGAAAACAATAACTAGTATTATTTATATAGTAATATATAAATTATAATTTATTATTTTATTATTGGTTATCTGCTTTATTATTTATTTTCATTCTATTAATTTTGTGTTTAATTCATTCTAGATCCTTGAGCTGTAGCAATAAAATACATTGCTTTGGCCGGTGCCGCGGCTTACTTGGCTAATCCTCCACCTGCAGCACCAGCACCCCAGGTTCTAGTCCCCATTGGGGCACCGGATTCTGTTCTGGTTGCTCCTCTTCCAGTCCAACTCTCTGCTGTGGCCCAGGAAGGCAGTGGAAGATGGCCCAAGTGCTTGGGCCCTGCACCCGCATGGGAGACCAGGAGGAGGCACCTGGCTCCTGGCTTCGGATCAGCGCAGCATGCCGGCCGTAGCGGCCATTTGGAGGGGTGAACCAACGGAAAAGGAAGATCTTTCTCTCTTTCTCTCTCTCTCTCTCACTGTCTAACTCTGCCTGTCCAAAATAAATAAATAAATAAATAAAATACATTGCTTTGTGATCTTTCTGTTGCTTTGATTTAGTCATTAGTTGCTATAAACTTTGGTGTTAGTTATGCTTTTACTGTGTCCCACAGATTTTACCGTGTTTCTTCATTTCATTTCATTTCATTTCATTTCAAGAAATCTTAAAATTTCCTGTTTCATTTCTTTCACAGTCTATTGGTTGTTCAGGCATATGTTGTTTAATTTCCATGAATTTATATACCTTCCTAAATTTTTTTATTGTTGATTTCTACTTTTATTGCATCGTGGTCTGAAAACATATTTGATATGATTTCTGTTTTTATAACTCATTGAGACTTGTTTTGTGACCTACCATGTGATCTATCCTGGAGAATATTCCGTGTATTATTAAGGAAAATGTTCCACAGCTTTTAGATGGGATTTTATGTAAATCTGTGAAATCTAGTTGAACTATGGTGCGGTTAGTACTGAAGTTTCTTTGTGTATTTTGTCTCAATTATATGTTCATTTCTGAAAGTAGGTTGTTAAAGTTCCCTACTATTATTATATTGGGGTCTTTCTCTAATTTGGAGGCCAATAATATTTGCTTAGGTATTTGGGTATTCTAGTATTAGGTGCATGTATATTTACAATTGTTATTTTCTTGCCAAATTGAACCTTGTTTTGTTATATAACATTCATTTTTTACTACTTTCAATTTAAAATTTATCTTATCTGATAGAATGATGGCTAATACTTCATTTTGGAAGGTTCCATTTGCATAAACTATCTTGTTCAATTCTTTTCCTTTCAGTCTATATGTGTCCCTAGAGATTGAGTTTCTTGTAAATAGCATATTGTCTTTTTAAAGAAAATTCATTTAGTCATTATTTTTTAATAGAATTTAATCCATATAAAGTTTAAGATAATTATTGATAGATAAGATCTACTGCTGTCATTTTAAAACTTGTTTTCTGTTTTTATTGTAGTTTGTTTCCCTTTCTCAATTTCTTATAATACCCTTTGGGGTTAAGTGATTTTCTCTACTAGTGTGTTTTGATCCCTTGCTTATAAAATATGATAAGTCTACCATAGATTTTTGTTCTGTGCTTACTGTGAGGCTTAGAAAAAATATCTTTTATTTAGTCAGCTGTTTTGAAATGAAATCAACCTGACATGTACCATAAAGATGGGAAAAAAAAAAAACATAGAGATAAGAAAATACTATTTTAAAGAACTGTATACTTCAACTGCATTCTTCTCCTCAGTTTGGATTTTATTGTCACATTTTACCACTTTTTCTTTTTTTTTCTTATTTTATTTATTTGAAAGAGAGAGTTACAGAGAGAGGTAGAGACAGGGAGAGAGGTCTTCCATACACTGGTTCATTCCCCAGATGGCTGAAACGGCTGGAGCTGCGCCAATCCAAAGCCAGGAGACAGGAGCTTCTTCTGGGTCTCCCACGGAGGTTCAGGGGCCCAAGGACTTGGGCCATCTTCTACTGCTTCCCGAGGCCATAGTCAAGAACCAGACTGGAAGAGAAGCAGCCGGGACTAGAACCAGAACTAGAACTAGCAGCCTATATGGGATGCCAGTGCTTCAGGCCAGGGCCTTAAACCACTGAGCCACAGCACCGGCCCCACATTTTACCACTTTCTATATTGCCTATCTCTTCACATTTTAATGTAACTAATATTTTTATTAGTTTTTTAAATTTTTATTCCACAATATGAATGATTTACACACTATGTTTAAAATATTAGACATTTTGAATTTGCCTGAATATTTATTTTTACCATTAAGTTTTCTACTATGTTTTTGATGTTTTCTTCTAATTCATTTTCTTCTCTTTTCAACTTGAAAAAACTTCCTTTAGCATTTGCTGTAACATAGGTTTGGTAGGGAAAAAATATTTCAGCTTTTCTTTTCTTGTCTAAGAATATTTGAAATATAGCTTTGATGGGTACACTATGCTTGGCTGGCATGTTTTCCTCCAGTACCAGAAAGTTCATTCTCACTGTCTTTTAGTCTGTAAGGTTTCTGTTGAGCAGAATGCAGTCAAGGGAGACAGCACACTGTTTATGTATTATTTGCTTTCTTTTTCTCTTTCAGCTTTGAGAATCTCATATGTTTTCCTTTTTAATTTAGGTAAACAAATTTCATGTAATTCAAATATACAGATTTGGGAACATAGTGATACTTCTCACACTATCCTCCTTCCTCTCTTAATTGTTCATCCCTTCCAGTTGTTTTGAATAGTTCGAGAATAATTGGGATTAGTTCATCTTTTTTTTTTTTTACAGATAGAGTGACAGACAGTGTGTGTGTGAGAGAGAGACAAATGTCTTCCCTCTGTTGGTTCATTCCCCTAATGGCTGCTATGGCCAGTGTTGCAGATCCAAAGCCAGAAGCCAGATGCCTCTCCCTGGCCTCCCATGAGGGTGTAGGGACCCAAGCACCCAGGCCATCCTCCACTGCCCTCCTGGGCCACATCAGAGAGCTGGACTGGAAGAGGAGCAACCGGGACTAGAACCCGGAGCCCATATGGGATGCCGGCACCTCAGGCGGAGGATTAACGAAGTGAGCCACAGCACCGGCCCTGGAATTAGTTCATCTTTATATGTCTGGTAGAATTTAGCAGTGAGGCTATCCAGTCCTGAGCTTTTCTTTGTTGGGGGAGTATTTACTATTGATTCAATCTCTGCCCTGGTTATTGGTCTGTTTAGATTTTCTGTCTTCATGGCACACTTTTTGTAGATTATATGTGCGCAGGATCTATCCATTGCTTCTAGATTTTCCGATTTGTTGGCATAAAACTGTTTATATTAATGTCTCATGATTCTTTTTATTTATTTGGTTTCTGTTGTTATATCTGCTTTTCCATTTCTGATTTATTAATTAGGATCGTCTTCCTCTCTTTTCTGTTAGTTGGTTCAATAGCATATCAATTTTTAATTTTTTTTCCAGAAAAACAGCTCCGGGGCTAGCACTGTGGCATAGTGGGTAAAGCTGCTATCTGCAGTACTGGCACTGCTACGGGCACTGGTAGAGTCCCAACTACTCCACTTCCTATCCAGCTCTCTGATAACATGCCTGGGGAAGCAGCAGAGGATGGTGCATGTGCTTGGGCCCCTGCAACCACATGGGAGATCCATAAGAATCTCCCGGATCTGACTCCCTACCCTCCATACCAGCCCAGTTCCAGACATTGCAGCATTTTGAGGAATGAACAAATGGATGGAAGAACTTTCTCTCTCACTCTCCCTCTCTATCTTGTATCTCTGCCTTTCAAATAAATGAGTAAATCTTTTTTTAAAAACAGCTCTTCATTTCATTGATCTTCTGTATTTTTTGCTTCAATTTTTTTATTCTCTAATTTTAATTATTTCTTTCCTCCTACTAATTTTGGATTTGGTTTGTTATCATTTTTCTAGGTCCTTCAGATGCATTGATAGCTCATTTATTGGGCGCCTTTCCATTTTCTTGATGTAGGCACGAATTGCTGTAAACATCCTTCTTAATACCACTTTTCCTGTAACCCATCAGTTTTTATGTGTTATATTGTCCTCTGCTTTCATCTCTACAGAGTTTTTGATTTCACTTTTGGCTTCTCCCATGACCCGCTGTTCATTCAGGAGCATGTTTTTCAGTCTCCATGTGTTTGAATATTTTCTAGAGATTCTTTAGTTCTTAATTTACATCTGCATTCCATTGTGGTCTCAAAAGTAGCAAGATCTGATTTCAGTTTTTTGAATTTACAGAGACTTGTTGCATATTCTAGTATATGATCTATCCTAGAGAAAGTGTATTCTGCAACTGTGTGATAAAAGAATGTGTGCTCTGCAATGCTGTAATGAAAACTTCTGTAGATATCAGTTAGGTCCATTTGTTCCATAGTGTCAATTAATTCTTGTTTATTTGTTGATTTTCTGTCTGGTTGATCCGGCCACTGATGAAAGTGGAGGTGTTGAAGTCCCTCATTGCAATTGTTTTGGAAGCTATGTCTCTCTTTAGATCTTTGAACATTTGTTTTAAATATCCAGGCAAGCTGGCATTGGGTGAATATACATTTACCATAGTCACATTTTCCTGTTGAATTGATTCCCTTTATCAATACATAATGCCCTTCTTTGTCTCTTTTAACAGCTTTTGTGTTAAAGTCACTTTGTCTGATATTAGGATGGCTAAATCTGCTCCTTTTGCTTTCACTTAACATGAAATATTTTTGGATCCTTTCACTTTTAGTAAGTATATTTTATTGGCGAGGTGTGTTTCTTGTAGGCAGCAAATAGATGAGTTTTCTTTTTAATCCATTCAGCTTGTCTATATCTTTTAATTGGAAAATTTAAGCCATGTATATTCAAATATTATTGATAAGTAACAACTTGGCCCTGCCATTTTTCCATAAATATTCCTGTTGTTTGCTTTGGGTTTCCTTTGTACTTTTACTAAGACCCCTACAGTCATGGGGTGCAGAGGATCTGTTCTGCCCTGCTTGCCTGTCCCATGCACAGAGAGAGCAGTTATGTTCACAGAGCCAACTGTCTGAGTGTCCTCTTCCTTGGCGGTTTAAGTCCTGGAGTCCATGCTATGTTGAGATGCTATAGGTACCTCACAGTCCTATGTGGGTGCCCAGCCCCATGTCTACCATCCCTGTGAGTCTCAAAGTCAGTGGAGTTAAATCCCCAGATGACATGTGTGCACAAGAGCTACTGGTATTTAAATTGTGCTACCTCCCCACTGGTTACTGGGCACCCTTGTTGGGGAATGCTGTGAAAGTAATGTTTTTTTTTTCTCTGAGTCAGTTGGGTACCCTGACCCCTGTTAGGGCTCCAGTCTGGACTCAGAGAGAGTGTGTTCTTCAAGCCTCTCCCTCTGGCAATATCACCAATAGCACAGACTGCTGCAGTCTGCTCACTTCACTTTCCAAGGCTGGCATATCCTCTGGCTCTCAGCTGGGGGGATCCAGTATTTCATCTGCACTTGTTGCTGTGCCCCCGTCTTTATCTAGAGAAGTTGTTTATGTGCCTGGGGTCAGACCTGGATCCATTCAATCTGACTGCTAACCTTTGAGCTTCCTGTACCTAGATAGTTGTAGCTTTCCCTAGGTTTGGGAAATGTTCTCTTATTATTTATTTTTTTAAGATTTATTTATTTATTTGAAAGTCACACTTACACAGAGAGAGGAGAGACAGAAGTCTTCCACCCAATGGTTGACTCCCCAATTGGCCGCAACAGCTGAACTGTGCTGATCCAAAGCCAGGAGCCAGGAGCTTCTTCCAGGTCTCCCTTGCAGGTGCATGGGCCCAAGGATTTGGGCCATCTCCTATTGTTTTCCAAGGCCATAGCAGAGAGCTAGATTGGAAGAGGAGCAGCTGGGTCTCGAACCGGTGCTCATATGGAATGCCAGCGCTTCAGGCCAGAGCGTTAACTTTTTTTTTTTTTTTTTTAGATTTTTTTTTTAACTTTTATTTAATGAATATACGTTTCCAAAGTACGAATAATGGATTACTATGGCTTCCCCCCCATACCGTCCCTCCCACCCACAACCCTCCCCTTTCCCACTCCCTCTCCCCTTCCATTCACATCAAGATTCATTTTCGATTATCTTAATATACAGAAGATCAGCTTAGTATACATTAAGTAAGGATTTCAACAGTTTGCTCCCACACAGAAACATAAAGTGAAAAATAATAGATGATTTTTTTTAATGATGATGAAATCAGATCAGACCTATTGTCATGTTTAATCCCAATAAGAGTCAAGTTGGGAGTTGATAGTTTCTTTTCTTTTCTTTTCTTTTTTTTTTTTTTTACAGAGGATCAGTTTAGTATGCATTAAGTAAAGATTTCAACAGTTTGCACCCCCATAGAAACACAAAGTGAAATATATTATTTGAGTACTCGTTATAGCATTAAATCTCAATGCACAGCACATTAAGGACAGAGATCCTACATGAGGAGTAAGTGCACAGTGACTCCTGTTGTTGACTTTACCAATTGACACTCCTGTCTATGGCATCAGTAATCTCCCTATGCTCCAGTCATGAGTTTCCAAGGCTATGGAAGCCCCTTGAGTTCTCCGACTCTTATCTTGTTTAGACAAGGTCATAGTCAAAGTGGAGGTTCTCTCCTCCCTTCAGAGAAAGGTACCTCCTTCTTTGAAGACCTGTTCTTTCCACTGAGATCTCACTCACAGAGATCTTTTGCCAGAGTGTCTTGGCTTTCCATGCCTGAAATACTCTCATGGGCTTTTCAGCCAGATCTGAATGCCTTTAGGGCTGATTCTGAGGCCAGAGTGCTATTTAGGGCATCTGCCATTCTATGAGTCTGCTGAGTATCTCACTTCCCATGTTGGGTCACTCTCCCCTTTATTTATTCTATCGGTTAGTGTTAGCAGGTACTAGACTTGCTTATGTGCTCCCTTTGACTCTTAGTCCTTTCATTATGATCAATTGCGAACTGAAATTGATCACTTGGACTAGTGAGATGGCATTGGTACATGCCACCTTGATGGGATTAAATTGGAGTCCCCTGGTATGTTTCTAACTCTACCATTTGGGGCAAGTCAGCTTGAGCATGTCCCAAATTATATATCTCTTCCCTCTCTCATTCCTACTCTTATGTTTAACAGGGATCACATTTCAGTTAAATTTCAACACTTAAGAATAACTGTGTATTAATTACAGAATTAAATCAGTCATATTAAGTAGAACAGACAAAAAAACTACTAAGAGGGATAATGTATTAAGTTGTTCATTAACAGTCAGGGCTATGCTGATCAAGTCACCGTTTCCCATAGTGTCCCTTTCACTTCAACAAGTTTCCTTTTTGGTGTTCAGTCAGTTGTCACCGATCAGGGAGAACATATGGTATTTGTCCCTTTGGGACTGGCTTATTTCACTCAGCATGATGTGTTCCAGATTCCTCCATTTTGTTGCAAATGACTGGATTTCGTTGTTTCTTACTGCAGTATAGTATTCTAAAGAGTACATATCCCATAATTTCTTTATCCAGTCTACCGTTGATGGGCATTTAGGTTGGTTCCAGGTCTTAGCTATTGTGAATTGTGCTGCAACAAACATTAGGCTGCAGACCGCTTTTTTGTTTGCCAATTTAAATTCCTTTGGGTAAATTCCAAGGAGTGGGATGGCTGGGTCGAACGGTAGGGTTATCTTCAGGTTTCTGAGGAATCTCCAGACTGATTTCCATAGTGGCTTGACCAGTTTGCATTCCCACCAACAGTGGGTTAGTGTCCCTTTTTCCCCACATCCTCGCCAGCATCTGTTGTTGGTAGATTTCTGCATGTGAGCCATTCTAACCGGGGTGAGGTGGAACCTCATTGTGGTTTTGATTTGCATTTCTCTGATTGCTAATGACCTTGAACATTTTTTCATGTGCCTGTTGGCCATTTGGATTTCCTCTTTTGAAAAATGTCTATTGAGGTCCTTGGCCCATCTCTTAATTGGGTTGTTGGTTTTGTTTTTGTGGAGTTTCTTGATCTCTTTGTAGATTCTGGTTATTAACCCTTTATCTGTTGCATAGTTTGCAAATATTTTTTCCCATTCTGACGGTTGTCTCTTCACTCTCCTGACTGTTTCTTTTGCAGTACAGAAACTTCTCAATTTGATGCAATCCCAATAGTTAATTTTGGCTTTGACTGCCTGTGCCTCCCGGGTCTTTTCCAGAAACTCTTTGCCTGTGCCAATATCTTGAAGGGTTTCTCCAATGTTCTCTAGTAACTTGATGGTGTCAGGTTGTAGATTTAGGTCTTTAATCCATGTTGAGTGGATTTTTGTGTAAGGTGTAAGGTAGGGGTCTTGCTTCATGATTCTGCACGTGGAAATCCAATTTTCCCAGCACCATTTATTGAATAGACTGTCCTTGCTCAAGGAATTAGTTTTAGATCCTTGATCAAATATAAGTTGGCTGTAGATGTTTGGGTTGATTTCTGGTATTTCAATTCTGTTCCATTGGTCTATCCATCTGTTTCTGTACCAGTACCATGCTGTTTTGATTACAACTGCCCTGTAGTATGTCCTGAAATCTGGTATTGTGATGCCTCCGGCTTTGTTTTTGTTGTACAAGATTGCTTTAGCTATTCGAGGTCTCTTGTGCCTCCATATAAATTTCAGCACCAATTTTTCCAGATCTGAGAAGAAGGTCTTCGGTATCTTGATTGGTATTGCATTGAATCTATAAATTGCTTTTGGGAGAATGGACATTTTGATGATATTGATTCTTCCAATCCATGAGCATGGAAGATTTTTCCATTTCTTGGTATCCTCTTCTATTTCTTTCTTTAAGGTTTTGTAATTTTCATCGTAGAGATCTTTAACGTCCTTGGTTAAGTTTATTCCAAGGTATTTGATTGTTTTTGTAGCTATTGTGAATGGGATTGATCTTAGAAGTTCTTCCTCAGCCATGGCATTGTCTGTGTATACAAAGGCTGTTGATTTTTGTGCATTGATTTTATACCCTGCTACTTTGCCAAACTCTTCTATGAGTTCCAATAGTCTCTTGGTAGAGTTCTTTGGGTCCCCTAAATAAAGAATCATGTCATCTGCAAAGAGGGATAGTTTGAGTTCTTCCTTCCCAATTTGTATCCCTTTAATTTCTTTTTCTTGCCTAATAGCTCTGGCTAGAACCTCCAGAACTATATTGAATAGCAGTGGTGAGAGTGGACATCCCTGTCTGGTCCCAGATCTCAGTGGAAATGCTTCCAACTTTTCCCCATTCAATAGGATGTTGGCTGTGGGTTTTTCATAGATTGCTTTGATTGTATTGAGGAATGTTCCTTCCAAACCCAGTTTGCTTAGAGTTTTCATCATGAACGGGTGTTGTATTTTATCAAATGCTTTCTCGGCATCTATTGAGAGAATCATATGGTTTTTCTTCTGCAGTCTGTTAATGTGGTGTATCACATTGATTGTCTTGCGCACATTAAACCATCCCTGCATACCAGGGATAAATCCCACTTGGTCTGGGTGGATGATCTTTCTGATGTGTTGTTGCATTCTATTGGCAAGAATTTTATTGAGGATTTTTGCATCTATGTTCATCAGGGATATTGGTCTGTAATTCTCTTTCAGTGCTGCATCTTTTCCCGGCTTAGGAATTAAGGTGATGCTGGCTTCATAGAAAGAATTTGGGAGGATTCCCTCTTCTTCAATTGTTCTGAATAGTTTGAGAAGAATTGGAGTTAGTTCTTCTTTAAATGTCTGGTAGAATTCAGCAGTGAATCCATCTGGTCCTGGGCTTTTCTTTGTTGGGAGGGCCTTTATTACTGTTTCAATTTCTGTCTCAGTTATGGGTCTGTTTAGGTTTTCGATGTCTTCCTGGTTCAATTTAGGTAGGTTGCATGTGTCCAGGAATCTATCCATTTCTGATAGGTTTCCCTGTTTGCTGGCATACAAGTCCTTGTAGTAATTTCTGATGATTCTTTTTATTTCTGTGGTGTCTGTTGTTATATTTCCTTTTTCATCTCTGATTTTATTGATTTGGGTCTTTTCTCTTCTTTTTTTAGTTAGTTGGGCCAATGGGGTGTCAATTTTGTTTATTTTTTCAAAAAACCAGCTCCTCGTTTGGCTGATTTTTTGTAATGTTTTTCTTGATTCAATCCTGTTGATTTCTTCTCTGATTTTAATTATTTCTCTTCTCCTACTAGATTTGGGTCTGGTTTGCTGTAGGTTTTCTAGATCCTTGAGGTGAATAGAAAGCTCATCTATTTGGTGCCTTTCCAATTTCTTTTTGTAGGCACCTATTGATATAAACTTTCCTCTTAACACTGCTTTTGCTGCGTCCTATAAGTTTTGGTATGTTGTGCTGTTATCCTCATTTACTTCCAGAAAGTTTTTGATTTCTCTTTTGATTTCTTCTATGACCCATTGTTCATTCAGGAGCATGTTGTTCAATCTCCATGTGTTTGCGTATGCTCTAGGGATTCCTGAGTTGTTCATTTCCAACTTCATTCCTTTATGGTCTGAGAAGCTGCATGGTATGATTCTAATTCTTTTGAATTTGCTGAGACTTGCTTTATGGCCTAGTATGTGGTCAATCCTAGAGAAGGTTCCATGTACTGCTGAGAAGAATGTATAATCTTTAGCTGTAGGATTGAAAGTTCTGTATATATCTGTTAGATCCATTTGGGCTATAGTGTCGTTTAAATCTACTGTATCCTTGTTGATCTTCTGTCCTATTGATCTGTCTATTTCTGAGAGTGGAGTATTGAAGTCTCCCAGTACTATTGTATTGGGGTCTAAGTCTCCCTTTAAGTCCGTTAACAAATCTTTTAGATAAACCGGTGCCCTGTAGTTAGGTGCATATACATTGATAATTGTTATATCTTCCTGTTGAATTGATCCCTTAATCATTATGTAGTGTCCCTCTTTGTCTCTCTTAATGGTTTTTGTGGTAAAGTTTATGGTGTCTGATATTAAGATGGCTACGCCTGCTCTTTTTTCATTTCTGTTGGCATGGTATATCTTTTTCCAGCCTTTCACTTTCAGTCTGTATGGATCTTTGTTGGAAAGATGTGTTTCTTGTAAGCAGCAAATAGATGGGTTTTGTTTTTAACCCAATCAGCCAAACGGTGTCTTTTAACTGGACAGTTCAGGCCATTCACGTTCAATGTGACTAATGATAAGTGGTAACTTTGCCCTGCCATTTGCCAAAGATAAGTTCTAATATATGCTTTGAATTCCCTGTGATCTTTTGCTGTGAGGTTTCCTTCCTTGGTTTCCTTCCTTTACCTTCTTTCATATTGATGACCGTGTTTCTGTGTTTCTGTGTGTAACACATCTTTAAGCATCTTTTGCAGGGCTGGACGAGTGGCAACAAATTCTTTCAATTTCTGTTTGTTATGAAAAGTCTTTATTTCACCTTCATTCACAAATGATAGCTTTGCAGGATATAATATTCTGGGCTGGCAGTTGTTCTCTCTTAGTACCTGGGCTATATCTTGCCATTCCCTCCTAGCTTGTAGAGTTTCTGATGAGAAGTCAGCTGTGAGTCTGATTGGAGATCCTCTGAGAGTAATCTGACGTTTCTCTCTTGCACATTTTAGGATCTTTTCTTTATGTTTCACTGTGGAGAGTTTAATTACAACGTGCCGTGGTGAGGGTCTCTTTTGGTCGTGTTTATTAGGGGTTCTGTGAGCTTCCTGTACTAGGATTTCTCTGTCCCTCTCCAAACCTGGGAAATTTTCTGCTAATATCTCACTAAAAAGGCCTTCTAATCCTTTCTCCCTCTCCATGCCTTCAGGAACTCCTAGAACCCGAATGTTGGGTTTTTTAATAGTATCCTGAAGATTCCCGACAATATGTTTTAGATTCCTAATTTCCTCTTCTTTTCTTTGGTCTGACTGTATCCTTTCCTGTTCTCTGTCTTCTAAGTCCGATATTCTCTCTTCTGCTTCTCCCATTCTGTTTGTAAGGCTCTCTATTGTGTTTTTCATTTGATCTATTGAATTCTTCACTTCAGTCACTATCCCAGTTTCCTGTTGTACTAGTTGTTTCGTTTCATTTTGATTCCTCCTTAATATTTCATTTTCACGAGAGAGATTTTCTATCTTGTCCATTAAGGATTTCTGTAGTTCAAGAATTTGTTTTTGAGAACTTCTTAATGTTCTTATCAATTTTTTGAGATCTGCTTCTTGCATTTCTTCTATGTCATCATCCTCATAATCTTGAATTGGGGTGTCTTTTTCATTTGAGGGCTTCATGGTGACTTCCTTGTTTTTATTACCTTGGTTTTTGCGTTTGTTATTTGTCATATTGGAGATATTTGGTTTCTTCACTGTGGTGCTTTTTCTTGTTATACTATGACTCTAGATTAAGTGGACTATCTGTTTTTGATGGAGCCTTAGGGCTTGAGATGGGTGTGGCCTGAGAGCTCTGTTTGGTGTGCCAAAGGTGACACTCCCAGGTTAGGCGTGGTAAACCTCTCTCTCTCTCTCTCTCTCTCTCTCTCTCTCTTTTTTTTTTGATTCAACAGGGAAGTTATTCTGCACAGCTGAACAAAGTTGGAGGTAGTTAGCAGGCAAATGATATACCCACAGGAGCCAGAGATCAGAAGCTCTTTCCCAAGGACCACACAGGGAATCTGTTCGGCCCTTAGAGTGGGCTCAAATTCTCCTTCAGTCTCCCACTGGGTTGCCAAAGTTACGGAATTGTAGCGTCTCTGGAGAGTGCTCACGTGAATTCCGTGAGTTCTCTCCCCCACCGTCTCTTTTTTCACAGTCTCAGTTCAGTAGCACCATAAATTTACTAAGTCCTAATCTCCTGTTAATTCGCCCCACCCAGAGTCAGGTTTTACTGCTAGGCTCAGGGCCGGTGCAGACCTGAGGTCGCTCTGCTTATGACGTATGTCCAAGATGGCGCCTGCTCTTTGTCTTGCTCGCCCTTGAGAGGTGAGCGGAGAGAGAGAAACCCGTGTCCATACCAGTCACCTTTTTTTTTTTCCCTCTCTCTCTCTTCCAGTTAGCTTGGTGAAGTCCCCCCGCCCTGGGGGCCGTTCCCTCTAGTCTCCTCTCTCCGCTTGCCTGCCGGTGTCTCGGGTTATTGAGGTTCGGCTCACCTCGCGTTCCAGCGCTGGTGTGTTGAGTCTGCCGCTGATGTCCCGAACTGTGGGCTCCCACGCTCTCCACGCAGGTCTGCTCCCCTTCCAGCGCAGATGTGTGGACTCGGAGCCCTGGACTTCCCAAGTCTCCCCGCTGTTGCACTCCCCTTCGAGCACTTACGCGCAGACCCTGCAGCTTGCGCAGCTCAGTCCCGCGGCTCGGTCCTGCGGTTCGGCTTTCGCGCGCGGTGGGCGACCTTGTTCTCCCAGTAGGTCCTCGGATTCACGCCCATTTCGTGGAAGGCAGCCCCAGCTTCTTCAGTTCTGGCACATTGTTTTAGTGAATGGAAGTCACTCTACCACAAAGAACTCCTCTCTTCAAATGTCCAGAGCGTTAACTTGCTGTGACACAGAGCCGGCCCCCTCTTATTGTTTCTTTAAATGTACTTACTACCATTTTGCCATTTTCAACTCCCCATTAATCCCAATGATAGTTTCTTCTTTTATGCTATCCCAAAGTTCTCATTTTCTCCACTCTTTTTTTTCTCCCCACCCCCACAATGGTGTATTTTTTTTTAAGATTTTATTTATTTATTTATTTGAGAGGTAGAGTTACAGACAATGTGAAGGAGAGACAGAAAGAAAAGTCTTCCATCTGCTGGTTAACTCCCCAAATGGCCTCAATGGCTGGAGCTGTGCCAATCCAAAGCCAGGATCCAGGAGCTTCTTCTGGGTCTCCCACGTGGGTGCAGGGGCCCAAGGACTTGGGCCATCTTCTACTGCTTTCCTAGGCCATAGCAGAGATTGGAAGAGGAGCAGCCAGACTAGAACTGGCGCCCATATGAGATGCTGATGCCGCAGGCGGAGGATTAACCTACTGCACCACAGCACCGGCCCCGCAACTGTGTATTTTCTAATGACCTGGCTTCAGGCTCATTTATTTCTTTTGTTTCTCTATTCTGCTATTAAGGGCTTTTATCATATTTTAAATTTTACTTAGTGTACTTTTCAATTGATAAATTTGATTTTTAAACAATTATTTTTTTCTGTCATGTCTCCCTATTAGAATATTAAATCATTTCTACTTGCTGGACTGTTCTCTGGGTAGCTTTGGATTAACCTAGTTCTCTTCCTTTTCTTGTAGTTCTCAAGAATGACTAGAATATGCTGGAAATGCGTTATCCTGAGATAAGGGAGTTCCCATGAAAAATAGGTTATTGTTCACTACATTAGCCCAGTGTGTTTGTGTGACACAGGGGGTTACAATGCAGGATGGGCTGCTTTCTGTGGTCCTTCTGCTGGGATCTAGGTGAGCATCTGCAGATGAGCTTCCACTCACACCAGGAAGCTTTCCTGACTCCTCATCAGTCCTAGGCTTCTGTTTGTAAGTAATAAACCTACTCCATGTAACTTGTGTGTGGGGGGCATTCTGTCTGAATGGACTCAGACAAGTTGGTAACCAGGGTACTGCAGCCTTGCTCCACAGTATTTATGCAGCTAGTGAGTGGAGAAGCTGAGACTTCAATATATGTTGGCCAAGTGATTTGAGTCTCTAAAGTGAGAATGATTAATACTCCTCATATTATAGCACCATTAGGTGAAGACTGAATGAGTGAATATTTGTAAATATCTGGCAAAGAACATGTTCTCCCCTAGCTATTAGTATTATGAAAAAATGCTTATTAGAAGAAAAGTATCACTGACTTTGATGTATTATTGCCCATTCTTAGTCATCAAAAAGAAATAATGATATATATCATATACTCTGCCTTACTATTTATATTAATTTATACATACAAAGGATTTTCTTACTTGTAAGATATTACCTCAACTATTTTTACTCTTGAATCTGTTTCCAACCCCTTTAGGGGCACAGTAAGTCATATATGAATGAATAATTTGTATATTAAAGAAAAGTTGGAAAAGAGTAAGAATAATGAGGCAAAAAAATCCACTCTTCATTTTCTAAAGCTTCAATGAGTACTGTTTTAGTTTTTATTTTCCAACACTTCCTGGGTTTTTGTTTTCATATATTTTAGAATCATAATATATCTCCTTAATTCATTTAATATTATATTGTAGTGCTATGATCTATAATATTTCCCACATTGTTTTAATAAGCCAATGAATTTTGCAAGCTTTTTATTGGGGGCTATAAAGTATATTATTAAATTAATGGTATATTCTAGCATGGATCTCCTATTTAATAAAGATATAAATGAGTAAAAGGCAATTGTACACAGTTTATATCTATGGAGAGGGATCTGATAGAGAAGGATTCAATGACTTTTTACAGTGCCTAAGGCTGTAAGTTTTCAAATATGCCTTAGTATGATATTTTCTAGATTCAGTCTTTTAAATAATATTTAAATTGTTTTGTTGGCAAATAATCAGCAGAAAACATATTTCCAATATCACTTTTTATTATCAAATTCTTGTGTTTCTTACCAGAAGTTCATGAGTTTCCTATTCACCTAAGGGCTTGTGGATGGCAGGTGGAAATTGAGTAAACGCTCAAGTCAGTATTAATGGGATACAAATGGCTTCAAAACGAGGCTTCTATTAACATGTATTCTGATTTCCTTGCAAATCTGTGTTTTTCTCTTCAAACATATGCATATCTGAAATTCAAATTGAATGCTTCTTACCTCATTCTCTCTGCTGTACCTCTAATGAGGTGGAAAAATGTACATTAATGATGGAAAGTTATTTAGTGCTGAACAGAGTTAATTGCTTCTAATCACTGCTTACATCCATCTGGTTTTATGGTAGACAACAAACCTCTTCATTGGGCTTGCTCATTAGACATATTGTAAATCACAGAGATGCACTGGCATCTTGCATATTGTGCTTCTATTAGTGAGGCTGCATTTTCATATAGCCCTAATGGCAGACATTGGGATACAGATCAACTTGCCCATATTCCGTTAGAACCACAGGGAGTCCTGGTGAACTGGCCTCCCCAGGCTCACTTGGAAGGCAATGGAAATCTACTGCCTATCAAATTGGATGAAAAGCTGTGGGAGACCAGCCAGAGACTGGAATAGCATGGTGCCTTCACCATAAAATTGGATGAGGTGATAACATTGGCAGTTGTATCTTTTTTTTCTTTTTCCCTCAGAAGCTTGGGTTTAAAGCTTTCTTCTACTACTAGCATTTGGCAGACTAAACAGGGATGCAATCTTTAATCATGTGTCTAACACTAATAGCTTCTTAAGGCTCAAAGATTTAAGTAATATTTTATCCACATTTTAGAAATTTCAAAAGTAAACATGAGCACATGAGTTATGGCAGTGAGAACCATTATTATAACATAGTTACATGTGAGATAGAACTGATTAGGGTATTGGAACAATTAAGATATTGGTTGATATCTATTGATAGTACAGGGTTTAGGAAATTACTATGAGAAAGGTGACCTTCAAATTCTGTGATAATCTAGAAAATTTGATAGGATATTACAATTACCATAATGCATTTCATTGTAAGTGGTTTTATGAGTCAAACACGGAAAAATGACTAAAGAGAAAGGAAGGAAAGGTGAAAGGAAGGAAGGAAGGGAGGAAGGGAGGGAGGGAAGGAGGGAAGGAGGGAAGGTGCTTGCCTATTTGATGATTCTTTTGTTTAAGTGTTAATGTATTAGAGGGAGGTAACTAAGTCACAAAAGCACAAAATTTAAAGTTGAATAGTAACATAAATATTATTGAATAATATATACTACCTTCCTTTTGTAAGTGAAATAAATGAGGTTCTCAAAGATTACAGGAAATATCCTAGACAAGTTTTGGCAGCCGCAGGATTAGAGCACAGATCACTGCTGTGTTACTTCACTTTGGTAGATATCTACTAATCTGTAATGTATCTCACCAATTCCAGTGTACATAATTTGCTCTCTCCTCCACATTCTCAATTATTATACTATATTTAGGCAAGAAAATAACAAAAAAGCTCTTGTTAGCTTTTTTGTTGCTGTTGGAAAAATGGCTTAGAAAATATATTATATGGTAATTATATATTCAGTTCGATCTTCATTTGTAGAACTCTGTAATATAATACTGGAAAATATTCTGAATCATCAAAGAAAGAATGTTTAGTTTGAAGGATATTTGGATCTAATTTAACAATTAGTAAAATTAAGATTAATTAAAATTGGTATTTTAAATAATAGCTATTAGTCCATATATCTTATTACCTATAAAGAATATATAAATAAAATTTCACCATAGTTCAATTTTTGTGGAGTAATTAAACAAAACTCAAATCATGCTTTTCTTGATATTTTAATTCCTACACTAAATTGGATTTCTTGTCTTCTCCCTTGATTCCTCTGTTACTTGAGTATACATGGAATAAAATTAACTGAAGTAAAATTATTTTTGAAAGATTTCAACAAAGCTACAATTTTGGTCTAAACACTAAGATTCTTCATGACCTAAGGTAATTATATGCATGTCTACTTACAATGCTCTTTTGTAATTCCATAGTAACTATGCACTATAGCATACTTCACAGATGTATTTTTAAAATACATTATTCATTTGTTTGAAAGTCAAAGTTACTGAGAGAGAGAGAGAGGGAGACATGCAGAAAGAGAGAAAGAGAGAGAGAGAGAGAGAGAGAGAGAGATCTCCTATCCGCTGTTTCACTCTACAAGTGGCCACATAGGCTAGGGCTGAGTCAGGCTGAAGCCAGGAGCCAGGAGCCAGGAGCTTCAACCAGAGCTCCTATATGGGTGGTAGTGGCCGTAGCACTTGGGCCATCTTCTGCTGCTTTTCCCAGGCCATTACCAGGAAGCTGGATTGGAAGTGAAGCAGACAGGCCTTGAACTGGTGCCCATATGAAATGGCTGCATTACAAGCAGTGGCTTTGTGTGCTAAGCCACCACATTGGCCCCCAGATTAGTTTTTGTTCCCATCATTTTTGTTGAGAATTATTCACAATATATACATACGAATTATATGACATACGGCGAACGCAAAAGGCTTCTGTAGCCTTGGCAACTCATTACTAGAGCCTAGGGAGATGACTGACGCCATAAACAAGAGTGTCAAATTGTTAAGTCAACAACAGGAGTCACTGTGTACTTACTTCTCATGTGGGATCTGTCTTTAATGTGTTGTCTAATGTGAAGTAATGCTATAACTAGTACTGAAACAGTATTTTACACTTTGTGTTTCTGTGTGGGTGCAAACTGATGAAATCTTTACTTAATATATACTAAATCGATCTTCTGTATATAAAGATAATTGAAAAAGAATCTTGATGTGAATGGAATGGGAGAGGGAGCGGGAGATGGGAGGGGTACGAGTGGGAGGGAAGTTATGGGGGGGAAAGCCAATGTAATCCATAAACTGTACTTTGGAAATTCATATTTACTAAATAAAAGAAAAAAAGAATTATATGACATATTATATATATATCCACATATCTAAATAATTAAATCACTAAGGGATGTTTTTGTTGTGAATTATGCCCTTTTACTTTTTAGTGTCTGTAATAACACTTCAATATATTTTCTTTATAATTCATCACTTTACTAATGATTTTATTTGATTTTACAATGGAAACAAGATTTTTAAAACTGTTTTGGCAGTATCTTTTCCCTCATTTCACATTTTTAGCTTTCAACATTAGAGTAAGGCCAGTATGAGCTCGGTTGATTGGATGAGTATTAAATGAAGAGTAGCCATTATTTCCATTGCTTTAATTATGCCATCCTCACGCCATGATGGACCTTGCTCCATTTCCCTCCGGTTAGACCTGACAGACTATAACTGACCTAATTGATACCAGATGACAGCTCAAATAAGGCTTAATAAAGAAGTAATCACACTAATCTAATGAGCAAGCTGTTATGGTATTGGCTTATAGGAAGCTGTTTCTTAAACTATTCATTTTTTCTTATTCTCTATAAACACTGTTTCCAATATCCTTTACTGTTATTCTAGATTCAGAGGTATAATATGGATCATAGAGGAAACATGAGTGCCATTTTACTGTTCTGTGTTCTACTAAGTATGATTGACATACTTTTTTCAATTTTTAAATACAGAAATTTCAAACATATTTCTGTGGTATTGGTAGTTACATTCACTTTTTCATTTCTAATTTTATTGATTTGGGTCTTCTTTCCCCTTTTTTTGGTTAGTTGGGCCAATGATGTGTCAATTTTGTTTAGTTTTTCTAAAAACCAGCTCTTAATTTTGCTAATCTTTTGTAATTATTTTTTGGATTCAATTTTGTTGATTTCTTCTCTAATTTTAATTATTTCTTTTCTCCTACTAGTTTTGGGTTTGGTTTGCTGTAGTTTTTCTAGATCCTTGAGATGCATTGATAGCTCATTTATTTGTGCCTTTCCAATTTCTTGATGTAGGCACCTATTACTATAAACTTTCCTCTTAACACTTTTGCTGTATCCCATACATTTTGATAGGTTGTGTTGTTATTTTCATTTACTTGCAGAAAGTTATTGATTTCTCTTTTTATTTCTTCTATGACCCACTGTTCATCCAGGAGCATGTTTTTCAGTCTCCATGTGCTCTAGAGATTCCTGAGTTGCTGATTTCCAGCTCTATTCCATGTGGTCTAAGAAGATGCATGGTATGATTTTGATTTTTTTGAATTTACTGAGACTTGCTTTATAGCCTACTACATGGTCAATCCTAGAGAAAGTTCCATTAACTGCTGAGAAGAATGTGTATTCTGCAACTGTAGGATGAAAAATTCTGTAGATATCTGTTAGGTCCATTTGGTCTATAGTGTCGGTTAAATCTGTTTCCTTGTTGATTTTTTGTCTGGTTGATCTGTCCATTGCTGAAAGTGGAGTATTAAAGTCCCCAATACTATTGTATTGGAGTATAAGTCTCCTTTTAAATCCTTTAACATATCTTTTAAGTAGCCAGGTGCCCTGTAATTAGGTGCATATACATGTATAATAGTTACATCTTCCTGTTGAATTGATTCCTTAATCATTATATAGTGCCCTTCTTTGTCTCTTTTAACAGTTTTTGTGTTAAAGTTTGTTTTGTCTGATATTAAGATGGCTACCCCAGCTCTTTTTTGGTTTCTGTTGGCATAGAATATCTTTTTCCAACCTTTCACTTTCAGTCTGCATGCACCTTTGTTGTAAAGATGTGTTTTTTGTAGGTAGCAAATAGATGGGTTTTGTTCCTTAGTCCATTCAGCCAGTCTGGGTCTTTTAACTGGAGAGTTGAGCCCATTTACATTCAGTGTGACTATTAATAAGTAATGACTTTGCCCTGCCATTTTTCCAAAGATATTTCTAATATATAGTTTGAACTTCCTGTGATCTTTTACGGAGAGATTTTCTTCCTTTACCTTTTTTCATATGGATGACCATGTTTCTGTGTTTCTGTGTGTAACACATCTTTAAGCATTTTTGCAGGGCTGGATGAGTGGTGACAAATTCAATTTCTGTTCGTTATGAAAGGTCTTTACTTAACTTTCATTCACAGAGGAGAGCTCTGCAGAGTATACTATTCTGGGATGACAGTTTTTTTTTTTAGGACTTGGGCTATATCTCTCCATTCTCTCATAGCCTGCAGGGTTTCTGATGAGAAGTCTGCTGTGAGTCTAATTGGAGATCCTCTGAAAGTAATCTGGTGTTTCTCTCCTGCACATTTTAGAATCTTGCCTTTATGTTTCACTGTAGTGCATTTGATTACAATGTGCCAATGCAAGGATCTTTTCTGGTCATGTCTATTGGGAATTCTGTGTGCTTCCTGTACTTGGACATTTCTTTCTTTCTCCAAACCTAGGAAGTTTCTGCTAGTGTTTTACTAAAAAGGTCTTGTAATTCTTTATCTTTCCCCATGCCTTCAGGAACTCCTAGAACCCAAATGTTGTTGTTTTTTAAATAGTATCCTGTAGATTCCCAACAGTATTTTTTAGATTTCTAATTTCCTCTTCTTATCTTTGGTTTGACTCTCTAGTTTCCTGTGCTGTCTTCTAAGTCTGATAATCTCTCTTCTGCCTCATTGATTCTATTTTTAAGGCTCTCTACTGCATTTTTATTTGTTGTATTGAATTCTTCATTTCATTTTGATTCCTCCTTAAGATTTCAATTTTATGAGAGAGATTTTCTTTCATGTCCTGCATGGACTTCAGTAGTTTGTGTGTTTACTTTTGATTACTTCTATGTAATCTTTTATCAATTTTTTGAGTTCCATTTCTTGCATTTCTTCTGTCTCATCATCTTCATATTCTAGTATTGAGGTGTCATGTTTTTAGGGAGCATCACCTTGTCTTCCTTATTCTTGTTTCTTGGATTATTGCATTTGTTGTTCAGCATTTGTGGAGATACTTTTGATTTCTTTTTTATTTTTTTCCACTGTAGCAGCTTTTATTGTTGTACTATGACTCTGTAGATAAGTGGTCTGTCTGCTTTCAGTGTATCTCTAGAGGTTTCTAGTGGGTGTGGCCAGAGAGCTGTTTCAGTTCTCCATGGTTAAGGGTATGCCTATGGTGATGCACTCAGGTTTGGCATGTTGAATCTCCTCTCTCTCTCTCTCTCTCTCTCTCTCTCTCTCTCTCTCTCATCAGAAAGTAAGTATATTCTGCTTAGCTGGGCTCTTCTCCTCTATTCCTCTTAGGAGAACAGTGCCTGAGCACTAGCCCCGTTGGGTATAATATTCGTCTGCTCTGTCCCAAGAACTACACAAAAGATCTATGTAGTCCTCAGTGTAAATTCAGATTCCCCAGCTATGTCTCTCACCAGGTAACCAGGAACCCCCAAACTTGTGGCATCTCCCACTGAAACTGCTCAAAGTCCCAGCCACATGGTGAGTTCTCCCACACACCCTCAGTTTTGTTTTTTTTTTTTCACAGTCCTGGTTCAGAAGCCTCACACAATCACAAGCTCCTAGGCCCTGTTATCGCTCCCCACTAGAGCCAGGAGTTTCCACTCAGCTGATTGCCAGGCACAGATACGAGCTGACACAGCTATTATGTATGTCCAAAATGGCGCCCACTCTATTGGCTTGTATGACTTTGTGAGATGATTGGAGAGAGAGAAACATGTTTGTACTGTCCTTTTTTTTCTCTCCTCTAGTTTGGCTGATACACTTTCTCCTGACGGGTCTTCAAGCCTCATTCCCTCTAGGTTCTTCTAGCCATTTTTTCGCCAGTGACTCAGGCTACTGCTGTCTTGTCTCACCACTCTTTCCAGTGCTGGTGCGTAGGCTCCCAGCTGTTGGAGTCCCAAGCCGTGGGTGTCCACGCCCTCCACGTAGGTCCACTATGCCCCTCTAATTTTGGTAGTTTCCTCTGCCACTTTTTTCCTAACTCTTCCCTGAGACTACGCTATCTCCACTTTTTTTTTAATCTCCATTTTTTATGCTATCTTCTCCTGTGCTAGAGCAGTTAGCTCCCTCCCTACTCTACCATCTTGGAATCTACCTCTATTTTTTACTTTAGTCATCAGTTGATGAACATCTAGGTTGGCTCCATAAAAGTTACTGTGAATTAAGCTGCTATAAATGAGTACAGGTATCTCTGTATATTCTGATTTCATTTATTTTTGGTATATTCTCAGGAGTGTGATAGTTGGTTCCTATGGTAGATCAATTTTTAGTTTTCTGAGGAATCTTCATGCTGTCTTCCATAATGGTTATACCAGTTTACATTCTCACCAATAGTAGGGTATCTTTTACTCTACATCCTTTCTAGCATATGTTATTGATTTTTGGATGATAGCTTTTTTAAAGGGATGAGGTGATATCTCATTGTGTTTTTTATTTGCATTTCCCTGATGGCTAGTAATCCTGAGTAATTTTCATTTATCTGTTGGCCATTAGTATTTCTTCTTTTGTAAAATGTTTATTCATATACTTTGCACATGTCCTAACTGAATTGTTTGTTTTGTTGTTGTATTTCTTGAACTCCTTACATATTCTGGATATTAATCCTTAATCAGATGCATAGTTTGCAAATGTTTTCTCCCATTCTGTAGGTTGCCTCTTCACTTTCTTGTTTCCTTTACTGTGCAGAAGCTTCTTAGCTTCATGTAATCTGATTTGTCTATTTTGTTTTTATTGCCTGTGCTTCTGCTGTTTTATTCAAGAAGTCTTTGCCTAAGCCAATGTCTTGCAGCATTTTCCCTATGTTTTTCTCTGGTAAGTTAATCATTTCAGATCTCAGGTTTAGATGCTTGTTCCATTGAGTTGATTTTTGTATAGGGTGTGAGGTAAGGGTTTTGTTTCAAATTTATGCAGATAGAAATGCAGTTTTCCCAAAACCATTTGTTGAAGAATCTGCCCATTCTCCAGGGAGTAATTTTAGCTCATTTGTTAATTAGTTGATTATAGGTGTTTGGATTAATTTCTGGGGTTTCTATTCTGTTCCAGTGGTCTATATGTCTATTTTTGTGCCATTACCAGACTCTTCACATTTTAACTTCTTGGTAATGTCATAAAATCTGGTATTGTGATGACTCCGGCTTTGTTTTTATGGTTTAAGTTTGCTTTGGCTAGTTCTAGAAATTATGTATCTGAAATTTTGTGCAAATTATTATATCTCTGCTTACCAATTGTATTTGTTCTTCATTTCACCCTTATTTTTAAGAATTAGTTTTTAACTCCAATTATACAAATATTACATGTTGTTTTTATAACCCTGTCCTTCTGTAAAATAGCTAGTGTAAACTGTTTAATATTTATTATCCTATTATCAGTTTGTAGAAACCTCTGTGTGTGTGGTGTGTGTGTGTGTGTGTGTAGGTTAAATTTACTTGCCTTTTAAAACAGAAATGGGATAAATGAGGTCACTTTTTAGACAAACCCTGACATTTATACTGGATTGTAACATTTTCCATGGTCAATAAATGCAAATCTAAATTACTGTTTTTAAATAGGTGCAGGAAACTTAATATTATGGATATATATTTTTGCAAGTATTCTCTTTTTTGATCTTCAACTTGTTTCCAGGCTTTGTTATTTTAAATAATTTACAACAAAATTTTAACAATTACATCCTTGTATACTCATGTCCTTATTTATGTAAATAGATTCCTTAGACTGAGAATGCTGGATCCAAGGATATGCACATGTAATATCTTAATAGATATTTCCAAATTGCTTTTTGCTTTGATTTCTAAGATGGTAGATCTGACCTTGTGAATGTTGCCTTGGTTCTAAGAAAGCCCTAGGATTGGAAATTGCATGAAAGTGGTTTATTTGGGATGTTTTCCCAGGAAACTGAAATGAGGGGGACTTTGACTCAATCTATTTCAAGTCCAATATCTCTAGGTTACATGCCGACTGTTCTGTCAGCCCCAGATATTGTGCCCCATGGTCCAGTGAGAATATGTCAAATTTTCACCCCAAACCATGCTAAAACCACTGTGGCTAAGGAACTGTGACATGATACATTGTCAACGAATGCTACATATGTTGAATGGAAACTTATTCAATATTTCTTCTATTGTTACTTCCATCCAAAGATTTAATGAATTGTCATTTTGTTTCATTGATATTTATTAAACTATTTCTCCTGGATCCACTCTGTGTCAGACATTGCAATAAAGAAGCAAAACAAAACTCTACCTCACATGGAGTTCATAGTGTAAGGGCAGAAATGAATTTAAATAATAACAGTAATGGTTGATGAATTATAAACAAATAAGTGCACTAAATATGACTCCATGATTCTGCAAAAGTATCAGATTGGAAACAATGCTTTACTTAGATTAGAGATATCTGAAAAGTATTGACTAAGAAAGTGACGGAGAGGGATTTGAGGATAAGCAGGTGCCTACCATGTGACAGTGGAAGGTAAAGAAATGAGTCTTCCAGATAGACAAAACAGTATTGTACAAAATGACCATGGTATAGAATGCCAGAGTGTGTAGAATTTTGAGAATGAGAGGAAGAATAGGAGAAAATCATGCTGGGATCAGTTAATCAATGTCAACTTCAGTGGTGATAAATCCTGTTGCTAGTATGTACCTTTGATATTAAGTGATGAAAATGGCATTTTACCCCTGTGATCTTGCGCTCCATAACCCACAACCCTAGACTAAACATGAACAAAACATCAGTCAGATCCAAATCAAGAGACGGTCTACAAAATACCTAATCTGTATTTCTCAAAACTCTTACAACCAAGGAAAGGCTGTCATAGCTAAAAGCAGCAAAAGGAGAAATGGTGATGGTATCATGGACAGGCTCCTGGAAGAGAAAATAATAATAGGTAAAAATTAAGGAAATGTAAGTAAAGAATGGCCTTCAGTTAATGTTAGTGTATCAATATTAGTTCATTAATACTAAAGATGGACCATGCTAGTATAAGATAACAACAATAAGGGAAATTGGATGTGGGGAAAATGGGAACTGTGTGCTGTCTGCAATTTTCACTAAATACAAGCCATCCTTATGAATAATTTTATTTTTAAAATAATGCTGGAGAGACTAGTTGGGAATTGGATCTTGTAGGGCCTCATAGGCCTTGTCTATAGATTTGGTCTATTTTCTGGCACATTAGAAGAACTGTATTCCTTTTTTGCTTGTTTGTTTTTTTCTTTTTTTAAATTTTATTTGAGGAATACAAACATCATGCACCTCTTACATACAAATTTAGAAACACAATGACTCCCCCGCACGCCACCTTCCTCCTGCCCATATCCCTAGACCTCCTCCTCCTCCCTCTCCCATTCCCATTCTTATTTTTACAAAGATCTATTTTCAGATGACTTTATACTCATAAGATTGCCCTACACAAAGTAGAGAGTTCAACAATTAGTATGAAGAAAATACAAAAGACACGAGCAAACAAGCAAAAAACATTATTCCTCAACAGTCAAGACAAGTGCTGTTCAAGTACTCTTTTAAACAGATATGCTATTTACTTTGTTTAAATTTTCATTGCAAGTGTCAATGCAGGAAATCTAATTTTAAGTCTCTTTTGTTACTCTTTTTTAAAGATTTAGTTATTTATTTGAAAGTCATAGTTACACAGAGAGGGAAAGAGAGGCAGAGAGAGGTCTTCCATCCACTGGTTCACTCCCCAGTTGGCAGCAGTGGCCAGAGCTGCGCTAATCTGAAGCCAGGAGCCAGGAGATTTTTCCGGGTTTCCCACGCAGGTGTAGTGCCCCAAGGTCTTGAGCTGTCTTCTCCTGCTTTCCCAGGCAATAGCAGAGACCTGAATTAGAAGTGGAGCAGCTGGGACTCAAACTGGCATCCATATGAGATGCCAGCACTGCAGGCAGCAGCTTTACCAGCTGTGCCACAGCGTTGTCCCCTCTTTTTTTACTCTTAGCAATAGATTATGATAATTTGAACTAGGATCAAGGCATTAGAGAGAGCATGTAATAAAGAGTTATTATAAATATTGTGAATAAAATTCACAGTGTTCTATGGATGCCTTGACAGCATCAGAAATAATGGGCTTGAAAAGGAAGGGAACACATTTAATCTCATTTCTGCCACTGGGCTGGCTCACATTTCTGGTCTACATGACTTAATGGGTCTAATGGAAGAAACGTGAATGGGACCTGGAGTCTTATTCCCTGGATTTCCAACTTGCTGTATTCCTGCAAGTGGACTATTAAACCTGCTACATGCAATGCCGTCTAATCATCTGTATTTTTTTTCTCCATTCATGAAATACTTACTAACCACCTAGTGTGTGTCAGGGTTTGTGATAGATGTTCGTGATTTAGAGACAGAGTGGAGATTTCATGAGATGATTTATTTGCTCTCCAGGATGCTGAACAAATCTATTATATGAGGAACCTTTTTCACCATGGCCTCCTGGATACACCTCATTCCTACCTTGTTTTCTCCTAAAGCATCCCACCTCTCCCTCACCCACTCCCTCTACTTGATATAAATGTAAATGTATTCCTGTATATCCTGTTTAGTTTCAGTCCTGTGTGCTGAGCACACACATGCCAAAAAGAATACTTTTGTTCCCTTTAAAGCAGAATTCAGTAGACATGGTTACATAGAGAATAGGGGAAGGTTGTTACAGCCTGCTGCCTTACTTGTATGCTATCTTGTGAATCATCTCTGAAGGAAGGAAGGGTTAAGTCTGTCAATCACAGATGCATCCTCTCACCACATGAGAAGCTAATGCCCTTAGTGGTGTTGCTAACAAGATCAGAGACAAATAAAATAATGGCCAAGGATCCAAATCAAACCTAACTCTTGTCTCAATTGGTGGTTCCTATATATAAATTTACAAGAGATATTTATACCTTATGGTATAAGATATTTATACCTTAGGGTTTCTTTATGAGCCTACCTTATGTTTTCACTCAAAATGAAAATTCATTTATCATTTCATTGAACAAAACATTTTTGAGGGGCTGGATTCCCTCTCCTGACTAAAATATGATTCCTCTTCTTTGGACAGTTTAGTCTAATGGGAGAGGAGGAGACAAATGAATCAACAAATTATAACCGTAAAGTTCAGATGTTGGAGCCGGCGCTGTGGCTCACTAGGCTAATCCTCTGCCTTGCGGCGCCGGCACACCGGGTTCTAGTCCTGGTCGGGGCGCCGGATTCTGTCCCGGTTGCCCCTCTTCCAGGCCAGCTCTCTGCTGTGGCCAGGGAGTGCAGTGGAGGATGGCCCAAGTCCTTGGGCCCTGCACCCCATGGGAGACCAGGAGAAGTACCTGGCTCCTGCCATCGGATCAGCGCGGTGTGCTGGCCGCGGCGGCCATTGGAGGGTGAACCAACGGCAAAGGAAGACCTTTCTCTCTGTTTCTCTCTCACTGTCCACTCTGCCTGTCCAAAAAAAAAAAAAAAAAAAAAAAAGTTCAGATGTTGGTTAAATAAAACAAGTTAACTATTTGTTCACAGTCTATCTGGAACTTGTTACTCATCCTTTCTGAGATTCAAGTTTCATATTTATAAAAAGCATGACTACAGTATTATCTTATAAAAACTCCTCTTGAAGATCCAATGATATAATCTCTTGTGGTGTGTGGATCATTGTTAACCATTAATAAATGTTGTCTGGGGTTGGTTTGCTCATTGTTTTATGGTGGCTCCTATCAGAGGGTATGAGAGTCTTGAACAGAATGCTCTGAGGCGCTGAGAGGATGTGACCAATTGACCAAGGCAAGGGCTTCCGATGACAGCCTCACAGTGCTAAGTGTTGAGGGCTGAAAAGATACAAACAGAAATGGAAGCAGAGTTTCTTGAGCTCCTTAAATATTCTGGACATTAATCCTTTATCAGAAACATAGTTTTCAAATATTTTCTCCCTTTCTAGAGATTGCCTTTTCACTTTGTTAGTTGTTCCATTTATTGTGCAGAAGTTTTTTAGGTTGATGTAATCCCACTTGTCTACATTTGCTTTTATTGGCTGTACTTCTGGGGTCTTATTTAAGAAGTTGATGCCTAAGCTAATATCTTGCAGTATTTCCTGTATGTTTTCATCCAGTAATTTAATGGTTTTGGGTCTTAGGCTTATATCACTGATCCATTTTGAGTTGATTTTTGTATAGGGTATAAGGTAGGGGTCTTATTTCAAACTTCTGCATATGGAAATCCAGTTTTTCCAACACAATTTATTGAAAGGACTGTCCATTCTCCAGGGAATGCTTTTAGTTCATTTGTCAAACCTAACTGATTGTATATGTATAGATTAATTTCTGGAGTTTCTATTCTGTTGTGTTGGCCCACATGTCCAATTTTATGCCAGAACCAATCTGTTTTGATTATAATAGTCCTGTAGTATGACTTGAAATCTGGTATTATGATACCTTCAGCTTCAATTTTTATTGCTGAAGTTTGATTTGGTTATTAGGGGTCTTTGTTTTTCCATATGAATTTTAGGATTGTTTGTTTTAGGTCTGTGAAGAATATGCTTGGAATTTTGATTGGGAAGCAGATAATGATATACCTATATATGTATATACATGTAAAAATACATACATGTTAAATACAAATATAATGGATATATTTAACCAGTAAGTGAATATTTGTGATAACAAGAATTTATTGTTGATCTTTCAGGTATGACAATGCTATTGTGACTATTTTTAATAGATTGTCTCTCTCTCTTTTTTAAGGTTTATTTATTTATCTGACAGTTACACAGAGAGAGAAGAGGTAGAGAGAGAGAGGTCTTCCATCCGTTGGCTAACCCCCCCAATTGGCCACAGTGGCCAGAGCTGCACGATGAGAAACCAGGAGCCAGGAGCCTCCCCCAGGTCTCCCATACAGGCTCAGGGGCCCAAGGACTTGGGCCATCCTCCACTGCCTCCCCAGGCCACAGCAGAGAGCTGAACTGGAAGTGGGGCAGCCGAGACTAGAACCAACTCCCATAATGGATGCCGGTGCCTCAGGCCAGGGTGTTAATCCACTGTGCCACAGTGCAGGTCCCAGATTGTCTCTCTTTTAAGGATTCATTTTAAAATTATCTTTAGGTGAAATGATGTCTGAGGTTTATTTGATCATAACCCATTTGGATCAGACTACTCTTGTGGTTATAGATAAAGCAAGACTGGAAGTACTATGTGTTGGTAATTGCTTAAGCTAGGACAGGGTACGTGGTATAAGTAATTGTTTTCTACCTTTGTATATATTGGAAATTTTCCATTATAAATAGCAATCATACACTTGAAATTTTTCCTTCAAGTCTAAAACAGCTATTTCACTTTCCATAGCTGTCCTTAAATCTCTTTTCTATTTCTAAAATTGTACCATGATACACTGAAACATTAATGCCCTTCATAAAAACCTGGTTTTTTTCTATGTTAATATGCATAACATTGTCAAAAGCTTATAAAGTTTCATCTGCATGTCAAAAATAATACTTACTTGGCTTTCACATTTATATAGAATGTTCCTGGCAAACTCAGGAATAGAATCCAGTCCCCAAAAATATTAATTCTTTAGATGCTTAGTCAAGCTCTCTATCCATTGGTTTAGGCTACTATTGAATTGTTAGCTAGATGATTCCTATGAACCCACAAATCCTTTAGGCTTCTGGCATATCGTCTGAAATGAAAATTTGTTCTTGAGGATAACATCTTTCAGAGACTTCTGTATAATATTTGACAGCTCCAAGATTCTTTGAATGTTTGACAACTGCCATGGGATATAACTGAACTAGCATGAGAACAATCAGCACTGGATTCAGTCATGCTCTGTTAGTCTCACTATGTTTTTTGCAAGGAAGTCATTGTCACATAATGAGAAGGAACATGGATTAATATACTAGTTCTGCCACTGAAACATTTGTGACCAAGGCAAGCTTTTTGTCATTTTTGAATTTCATCTGTAAAATGGTTATAACACCTACCCCATAAGGTTGATGGTGAGAGATAAATGGGAAAATGTATATTATGTATGTGGTATAGTGTCTGTCTGCCATGTGTCTAAGCCATCATCACCTGGCCTTAGCCAGTGTTAGTTAAGTTCCTTTACTTGGTTTTTTTTTTTTTTTTTTTTTTTTTTTTTTTTTTTTTTGTATGCCAATGCCTTGATATCACTTTGGATAGGTTGGGTTTAATTTCTTCTCTTTCTCTACAATTTCCTTGAGAAAAGAAGGTTTAGCACCCAAATATGTATATTTGGAATGGTTCTACTATTATGAATTAAGGCGACTTTCATAAGAAGATAGTTTTTGAAAGTCAAATCCTTTTTGTTTTTTTGAATATGTTCTCTAGAATCTATCTAATCAACTCTAGTAATTTAGTTATGGGAATATCTTTTGTAACCTATTTATCTTGAAGGTGTCATATTCCAGTCTTTTTTAAAAAGAAGAAATGCCTTGTTTTTCATCTCAGAACTACTTCCCAATTTGTCCTATGTGGTGAGATTATCAAACTTATTCTTTTAGGATCCAGTAGTAAACAGTACAGGTTTTGCAAGCCACGGCCTCTTTTGTAGCTGCTCAACTCTACTATTGTTGGCTAGAAACATCCGTAAAAAATACATAAACACACATGTGCATGGCTGGGTTCCAATCTAGCTGTATTCATGGAAGTAGGTAGCTGACTTGTGGGACATAGTTTGCTGACAACCGGTGAATGAAGTTTGGATGGAACTACTTCCTCCCCCATTCTCTATTGTAGGTTAGGTATGTGATCCAGAACTGGGTAAGGGTGCTTTATCCATCTGAAAACTCATGGCCACTTGATGTAAGCTGAACCAATTAGTGTTATGCCTAAGATTTTTGGTGTTACCGTTAAGGAAGACAGACTGTTTTTCACTGGGTTACTAACTTGGTAGAATATATCCCTAAGGTTTCCAGTGGGAATTTTCTAACTTGAGAAATCTGTCATCTTGTCAGAATGAGGACATCTACCTAATGTTGAAGACAATACAAAATAACACAGAGCTGGGAAACAGAATAAGAACTGAGATCAATTTTGTCACCAATACTTAGCTGTTTTGTTTCAAGATTTTTCCAGGAAAGATAGCACTACAAGATCAACAGATGATTTTATTATTTAATTTCTTTAAAATTTTTCCAGCTACAATTATTGTCTTTTGTTGAGATAATTGAGGCTGTTATTATATGTATTTATTTATATCTCTCTGTATTATCTAGATTTTATCCACAATTGTTAACTTTTTTAAAATGATTTATTTATTTATTTGAAAGTCAGAGTTACACAGAGGGAGAACGAGAGGTAGAGAGAGAGAGAGAGAGAGAGAGGGAGGGAGAGGTCTTCCATCTGTTGGTTCACTCCCCAATTGGCCACAATGGCTGGAGCTGCGCCAATCTGAAGTCAGGAGCCAGGAGCTTCTTCCAGGTCTCCCATGTGGGTGCAGGGGCCCAAGGACTTGGGTCATCTTCTACTGCTTTCCCAGGCCATAGCAGAGAACTGGATCAGAATTGGAGCAGCCGGGTCTCGAACCTGTGCCCGTATGGAATGCTGGCACTTCAGCCACAGCGCTTGCCCCACAATTATTAATTTTTTTTGGAAATGTTTTGATCATTTTGGGGTGGGGAACCTTTATCCTGCCAAGAGCCATTTGGATATTAATAACATTTATGGGCCATACTAAATTATTAACTTAAAAATTAGTCTTCTATATAGATTTGCCAAATTTCAGATCCTACTCGTGGTTGCCTTGGCAGCACCAGACCAAATGATTTTGCATACCTTATATGGCCCATGGGCCACAGGTTCTCCACCCCTGGGTCATTCACTTGTCCTTTGGCCCATTTTCAAGAGTATCAGTGGCTTTCTAATGGTGTCTGTGCCCTCTTTGTCCTTTCATATTCTCTAAAATTGTGTCAACCATAATTCTAGTATGGATGACTATCAAGGATTATACTTCTATACTTAATTGACCAAGAAAGAGAACTACAGTTGGGTACTTTCCATCCACTACAAATTCAACTCATTGTCATTTTTTTATTAGTACAAACAATAGAAAAAATTTAGATGACATTCTGTTGTTTTTGCTGAACTATTTACAAAAGTTTGCTTAAAGTTTACTAAAGGTCATTATTGCCAATAGCCTTATGGGACTTGTTGCAGTTACTGGATAGATATCATTAAAGATACATTCTCAACTTCATGCATGTCCTTTTAATGAGAGTCCATGAGAATTTTTTCAAATCTCAGTACCAGGAATGTTAGCGTTTTCCCCCCAAATCAATTGAATAGTTTGAAAATAAATCTTACAAACATTGTTAATTGAGTAGCTTTCCTCTTTGAATAATTTACCAAGGTACTCAGGGTTCAGTTTCACTTCTGTTATGAGTAGAGGATCTTATGGCCTACAATTTTGTGAACAGCCCTTTGGTCACCTTTCCCCCAAGCCATTATTTTTCCTTAATCTAAATTTCCTAGCCGGCGCCGTGGCTCAATAGGCTAATCCTCCACCTTGCGGCGCCGGCACACCGGGTTCTAGTCCCGGTCGGGGCGCCGGATTCTGTCCCGGTTGCCCCTCTTCCAGGCCAGCTCTCTGCTGTGGCCAGGGAGTGCAGTGGAGGATGGCCCAGGTGCTTGGGCCCTGCACCCCATGGGAGACCAGGAAAAGCACCTGGCTCCTGGCTCCTGCCATCAGATCAGTGCGGTGCGCCGGCTGCAGCGGCGGCCATTGGAGGGTGAACCAACGGCAAAGGAAGACCTTTCTCTCTCTGTCTCTCTCTCTCACTGTCCACTCTGCCTATCAAAAAAAAAAAAAAAAAAAAAAAAAAAAAAATTTCCTAACTACACATAGTGTTGTGGGAAAGTATGTAAATGTCTACTTGAAGTCTCCTTGCTTCTTAGTTCCTGGAGAAATGCAAGCCATGAAGGGAGAAAAGGGCAATGGAAAGACAGTGGGGGACACTGGAAGCCTACACTTTTTAGCCAACAGCTTAGCTGAGTCGCTTGCCTGGACTGCCATGAAATGTCTTTTCCGGTGTAGAAACCATGCACTTGCTCAGATTGCTTCTAAACACTTGCTGACTCTTGAAGAGATCCTATCTCTTAGGGGACATAAGCCCTGGAGTTGAGAGCACCCATGGGATTTGTGCTTCTGTAACTCTGGTGTTCTTTGTGGGGCTTTACCAGATGGAAAACTTGTACCTCAGAGCCAGTGAGGTGGTGAGCTAACAAGCTTTATCGACAGATGGAGGACCCCAAGTGTGAATGAAAACAGCTTCAGCTTGAAAGGAAAAAAAAGTCTAAATCCAATCAGTGCAAGCAAATACTCATATAAAACCAGTTATCCAAAAGGGTTGGTATGGCGGCTACCTCAGTGATATTTACCTGTACAGCATTTTGATAATGCTTCTGAATAGGTTATACTAGATTTAGAAAGAATAATGTTTTCCTGTTTTAACTGTGAGTGTACTATGAATAGTTCCTTTTTTTGTTTATTGTTAATAGGATAGTTATTGATAATTTTGGTAAAACAGAACTCTAGGCTAACAATTTCACCACACATTGTTTGGAAAACCTTACTAATATCTCAATACTCTGAATGTAAAGATGAAAGTGTATGATAATTGGGTCACATAGATAGATCATAATATCCTTATTCTGGAACAGAAATGAAGTCATAAAAAACTTATCTACAAGTTTATTGAAAGCTTCTAACCCTTTGAATTTTTCCTATTTCTAGAAATAGTAATATTTATACAAAGAGGATACCTCAACTATGTGACTTTTTACATATTATCAAAAAATTAGTCTAGATTGATCTTATTTACTGTAGCTATACAGATTTTATAATGCATGTTTTCTTTAGCTAAAATTTTAGAATTGTTTCCTCATTGCAAACACAAATACTTAACAAATTTACACATTTTCACTGTTACTAAGCCTCCATTTGCTTTTAGTCTAAAAATGACAAACGTTTTGCATTTCATCAGCAACAATTTCTTCTTGGATTTTGAAGTTTCATAAAAAATTTTACAAAATCATTTATTAAAAAGTGTTTGTCTTAGAGACTCTAACCTCTGACTGTGAATAAGCTTTAGATGAAAACCATGAAATTCCACCTAAATTTAAAAGGACCTCTATTTCTAATTGAAATAATTTGAAAAATATATTTTATGAAAAAAGACACTTTCCTCTCAGGTGCAGAACAATCTAAATTTCATTTGTTAAATAAAGTTTTTGTTTGTTTGTTTTTTACTTTTATTTAATGAATATAAATTTCCAAAGTACAGCTTATGGATTACAATGGCTTTTTCTCCCCCATAATTTCCCTCCCACCCGCAATCCTCCCATCTCCCGCTCCCTGTCCCCTTCCATTCACATCAAGATTCATTTTCAATTCTCTTTATATACAGAAGATCAATTTAGCATATATTAAGTAAAGATTTCAACAGTTTGCACCCGCACAGGAACACAAAGTGAAAAATACTGTTTGAGTACTAGTTATAGCATTAAATCACAATGTACAGCACACTAAGGACAGAGATCCTACATGAGGAGTAAGTGCATTCTGAAGAAATTATACTTAACTCTGAGGACAAATTCTATTTGAAAAAAATTAAACTTGAAGAAAATTTGTAATTTAATTAAAATTTTAATTTGTATCGTTGTTGGTAGTAACACCAATAGGTCTTTAATAACTCAGATGTCTTCCGTTGAAACTGCATTAAAGTCTTCAAAGTCGGGGGCTGGCGCTGAGGTGCAGTGGGTTAAAGCCCTGGTCTGGGGCGCTGGCATCCTGTATGGGCACCGGTTCTAGTCCCGGCTGCTCCTCTTCCAATCCAGCTCTCTGCTATGACCTGGAATAGCAGTAGAAGATGACCCAGGTCCTTGGGCCCCTGCATCGGCGTGGGAGACCTGAGGAGACTCCTGGCTCCTGGCTTTGGATCGGCACAGTTCCAGCTGTTGCAACCATCTGGGGAGTGAACCAATGGATGGAAGACCTGTCTCTCTCTCTCTCTCTCTCTCTCTTGCTCTCTCTCTGCCTCTCCTCTCTCTGTGTAACTCTTTCAAATAAATAAAAATAAATATTAAAAAAAATAGTCTTCAAAGTTGATTTTCCTATCTAATTTCCTTTACAACATTTCCATCCTGACACTGAGAACATCAAATGGACACAGTCAGGTTGTGAAGCATGGCCCAGGCAGAGCCATCTCCCAGGTGCAGATAGCTGGACAGCCAGGGGACCCTTCTGCATAGGCAGCAACACGGCTTTGATCACAGTGGTGCACGGTTTGTCATCTGTCTGATCAAACAATGCAGTATGCTAAGTGCTGTTGGCAGGAAGATGGGAAAACTGTCTCTTTTAGGGGACTCTGGCTGACCTTTTCCTAAAGCCAGGCAAACTTTCCATGGTCTTCATATAGAATACCTGTATCTCACTGCCTCAGTATTTCCCCTCTCTTAGAATGCATGCAGCATTCTTTATGAAAGGAATGGCTATTAGCATATCCTAGTGACCTGAAATAATGAGCTATCAGGGACTAAACTGGCAAATGTAAAAATGTCTTTTATTTATAGCCAAAATTGCCAGGTACCAAGGGACATCTGGTCAGCAATGGAAATTAACAGAATTAAGTTCTGGCAACTAAAGTCAAGTTACAAGGATGGTGAGCTGAACAGTAGGCTGAAAACAGTCACACACAGATGCTCTCCACCACACAATCATCTGTATGCATAGTTAGCTGCTGGATATAGTCAGTTTGAAGTGATGAGGACACAGTTGTGGAATTTCCATTTTCAGAATAGAGTACATGTATTTGAGTGTGTTCATGCTTGCTTTTATCTGCCTTTTTCTTGACCATAGTCTATAATTTCTTTTTATTAAAAAAACAAGCTTCAGCTTTATTGGGGTATGATATATACCACAAAATCCATTCATTCTAAGCATAGAATTCAACAATTGAAACACAGACACCTGTCATCTGTTACTTAAGTAGGAGATCTTCATTTTTAACATTGTTTGATAATACATTGTAATTGGACTGTGTTACTCTAATTTGTTTGCTTGTTGAACTATTAATATCACTGAGGGCAATTTTTATGATCACAGATTAGTGAAGAAACTTAGGTCTAAGCACTAATGACAAACTGACTCAAGAGTGTTATTCTCAAACCAAGATTCATGTGTGGGTCACATTTTCTTTGTCATTACAAAAAACGCACAATGTATTTGGTCCCATAATTTGTACCATTCATTAATACTATTCATTATTCCATCGTAAGTGTAGGATATTGCTGATTTCATGTCTACACTTTGTACTTAAAAAAAAAAAACATCTTTTAAGAAACTGAAGGATCCCAATTTATTCCATCTGTATCCTAGGCAACTTAAGGCGTTCCAAGGGATATGCCAAATAGACAGCTGCTGTAGCTACTACCAAAGAACAAATCTTTTTCACCTTGGCATCTGGTTTTCCATTTCTCGGCCAAAAGAAGCACAGTTTCACCATTGTATCTAGCTATCCAATAAATACTAGTAAGTAAGACCACTGGGAATACTGGTGAAGAGAAGTTGTTTGTTAAATGCCATAAGGGCCTACTATTTTGACTGTTAAAATATTTTTTCTAATATAAAACCCTAAGAGATAGGATTTTGAATGTTTTCACCAAAAAGAAATATTCAATGTTTGATGAGGTATATGTATTTACTCAGACATTATGCAAAATGAACATATATAAAAAGATCACATGGGGCCCCATAAATTTGAACAATTTTAATGCATATGTTAAAAATTAAAAATTAGAAACGTCAAATAATAAACATAATTTTTCTGGGTTTAAATACTATGGGGCCCATGTGGCATAGCAGGTAAATCCTCGACCTGTGATGACAGCATCCCATATGGGTGCCAGTTCGAGTCCTGGCTGCTCCACTCCCAGTCAGCTCCCTGTTAATGGCCTGGAAAAAGTAGCAGAAGATATCCCAAGTGCTTAGGCCCCTGCAACCCATGTTAGGGACCAGGATGAAGCTCAGGCTCCTGGCTTTGGCCTAGGCCAGTGCTGGCCATTGTAGCTATCTGGAGAGTGGACCAGTAAATGGAGGATCTCTCTCTGTATAATTCTGACTTTGAAAATAAATATAGATCTTTTTTAAAAGTTAAAAAAAAACTTTAAAAAGCTATGATAACACAGTTATTCTTAAGTGTTGAAATTTAACTGAAATGTGATCCCTGTTAAACATAAGAGTAGGAATAAGAGAGGGAAGAGATGTACAATTTGGGACATTCTCAAGCTGACTTGCCCCAAATGGTAGAGTTAGAAACATACCAGGGGACTCCAATTTAATCCCATCAAGGTGGCATGTACCAATGCCATCTCACCAGTCCAAGTGATCAATTTCAGTTCACAATTGATCATAATGAAAGGACTAAGAGTCAAAGGAAGCACATAATCAAGTTTAGTACCTGCTAATACTAACCGATAGAATAAATAAAAGGGAGAGTGATCCAACATGGGAAGCGAGAAACTCAGCAGACTCATAGAATGGTGGATGTCCTAAACAGCACTCTGGCCTCAGAATCAGCCCTAGAGGCATTCCGATCTGGCTGAAAAGCCCATGAGAGTATTTCAGGCATGGAAAGCCAAGACACTCTGGCAAAAACAACAACAACAACAACAACAAACAAACAAACCCTAAATGAAAGATCTCTGTGAGTGAGATCCCAGTGGAAAGAACAGGTCTTCAAAGAAGGAGGTACCTTTCTCTGAAGGGAGGAGAGAACCTCCACTTTGACTATGACCTTGTCTAAACAAGATAAGAATCGGAGAACTCAGAGGGCTTCCATAGCCTTGGAAACTCATGACTGGAGCATAGGGAGATTACTGATGCCATAGACAGGAGTGTCAATTGGTAAAGTCAACAACAGGAGTCACTGTGCACTTACTCCTCATGTAGGATCTCTGTCCTTAATGTGCTGTACATTGAGACTTAATGCTATAACAAGTATTCAAACAGTATATTTCGCTTTGTGTTTCTATGGGGGTGCAAACTGTTGAAATCTTTACTTAATGTATACTAAACTGATCCTCTGTAAAAAAAAAAGAAATTATCAATTCCCAACTTGACTCTCACTGGGATTAAACATGACAATAGGTCTGATCTGATTTCATCATCATTAAAAAAATCATCTATTATTTTTCACTTTATGTTTGTGTGGGAGCAAACTGTTGAAATCTTTACTTAATGTATGCTAAACTGATCTTCTGTATATAAAGAGAATCGAAAATGAATACTCATGTGAATGGAAGGGGAGAGGGAGTGGGAAAGGGGAGGGATGCGGGTGGGAGAGACGATATGGGGGGGAAGCCATTGTAATCCATAAGCTGTACTTTGGAAATTTATATTCATTAAATAAAAGTTAAAAAAAAGCTATGATAAGCCATATGATTTAAGAGGTTTTCTATGAATCCCTTCCTCTGATTGCATGATATGCTATAATTTTAAAATTATTATAACTTAAAACTTGAAGTAAATTGTGCAATACAATTTCAAACAACAATTTTGGTGGCCACACAGTAAGTAAAGCTAACTTATGGAAATTTAAGATAGCAAACAGAGAAAATGGGTAAAAGATAAGAATAATACACAGGGTCTAGTGTTGTGGCAAAGTAGATAAAGCTGCCACCTGTGATGCCTGCATCACATCTAGGCACCAGCTTGAGTCATGACTGCTCCACCTCTGATCCAGCTCCCTGCTAATGGCCTAGGAAAAGTAGCCAAAGATTACCCTGTATTTGGAGCCCTGCCACTCAATTGGGAGACCAGAATGAAACTCCTGGTTCCTGGCTTCTGCCATGTGGTGGGGTGAACCACTGGCTAGAAGATCTCTCTCTCTATCTCTATCTCTGACTTTCAAATAAATAACAAATAAATATTAAAAAAAAACAGTATACACATCAATCACAATTTCACTATTTAAAAAAATCCCTTAGACTGGGTGTTTGGCCTATTATTATAAAGATGCCCACATCCTATGTTGAAGTACCTGATCTTGGTCCTGGCTCCACTTCTGATCCCAGCTCCCTGCCAATGTGGACCATGGGAGGCAGGTCAAGTAATAATTAGTTCTCTACCAGCCACATGAGGGACCTGGAATGAGTTCCTGGCTCCCACCTTTGGCCTAGCCCAGGTCTGGGCATTGTGAGCATTCAGGGAGTGAAAAAGCAGATGGGAGCTCTCTCAGTTTCTCCCCACATGTCACTGAAATCAAACCAAAACCCTCCATAATACATATGCATGGCAGCCCATGTTACCAAGAAAACAGAGCATAAAGTCATATTCTAGGGTTTCTCTTTGTACTTTCATGCATAGCAGTACAAGTTAATGAAAAATTATAGCACCTTAAAAGTTAAAAATGAAAGAAATAAAAAAGAAAAAAAGGCAGGATGATTGGGATTCAGATTCTTTAAGAATGAAATTTTTGTTGCTCTGCCAGGTAAAATCCCTTAAACAGCCGAGGTTCTGGCTAAGGCCAAAGCAAATAAAGAAAGATGTTTGAGAAGGGAGTTATTGGTATCAGCAATAGTAAAATGGCCAGTCACAGAAACAAGGACCATGGTAGTTTTGTGTGTATTCTTTTTCTTTGGAATATTTGTGTGTACTATTTTTCTTTCTCCCATTTTTATATATTAGTGGGTGGAAATTAACTTTATAACTTGGTCTTTAGATAATAGTATATTTAGTGAAATTTTGATAGAACTATATGAATAATTAATACATGAAACAATGTTACAGTAGGACTGTACCTCTTCTCATTTTGGAAAAGGGCTAAGAAATTCAACACGTTTAAGTGAGATAGCTGAATCTTGTCATTGGAAACTTGGAATTGTTTTATGATTATATGGAAATTCAAATGGGCTAGATGAGTGTGTAGGGAGGTTGAGCAGCCAAAGGGGTAGTCTGATGATCTGTGCTAATTACCAATCTATTGCCTGTTAGCTCCACGTCCACCTCTCCTTATGTATTTGTAGTAATAGAGATGGTCCCTGTGGGCATTTCTCCTTTGCTCCTGGTGTGTAGTTAACCTTTGTCAGTAGAGGGCACTGAGGGAACATTGAAGGGATTCTTTCCCCCTTTCCAATGTGCTTCCTGAGGGGGTTTCTTGCTTCTAACCTGGGGCTGACAGTGGCACACATGGGAGGCATTTAATGCTGCTCATTCCCATTGAGTTTCAGTGGCAATCCTGTGAATGGTTTCCTGCTGAGTTTCATTGCTCCCCATGCGTGGATTCCCAGTGAGCCTTGTAGGCCTGCTGGCAGTCGTCTTCACAGCTGGGCCAAGACCTATGCCTTGGAGGAGCATTTCCTTCTTAGCTCCAGCTGTAGTTCCTGCCTACAGTCAGAGCACACCTGCATCCTGAAAGGGTATTTCTAGTTTGACAGTTCTGGCTGTAATTCCCTGTCTGCCAACTTTGGCTCACTTGTACGTGGAGGAATGGTTCCTTATTACCCAGCAATAGTGAATTCAGTCTGTCCTGGGGAAGCCCAGTAAACTTTGTTGCCATTCGGTGAGTTCCACCACTGCCTTCTCCAATGAGGTCTGAACTCCGGACTTTAAGAGAGGATCACTTTCTTTTTTTTTATTTTGATACTTTTCTTTTTTTCTTACTTTTTTTATTAGAAAACTTTTATTTAATGAATCTAAATTTTGAAAGTGCAACTTTTGGATTATAGCAGTTTTTCCCGCATAGCAGCTCTCCCACCCACAAACCATCCCATCTCCTACTCCCTCTACAATCCCATTCCTCATTAAGATTCATTTTTAATCATATTTATACACAGAAGATCAACTTAGTATATACTAAGTAAAGATTTCAGCAGTTTTCACCCACACAGACACACAAAGTATAAGGTAATGTTTGAGGACTAGTTTTACCATCAATTCTCATAGTATAACACATTAAGGACAGAGATCCTATATGGGGAGTAGGTGCACAGTGACTGTTTTTGTTGATTTAACAATTGACACTCTTATTTATGATGTCAGTAATCACCTGAGGCTCTTGTTCTTTCCACTGGGAACTTAACTCACAGAGATCTTTCATTTAGGTTTTTTTTTTTTTTTTCCACAGTGTTTTGGCTTTTCATGTCTGAAATACTCTCATAGGCTTTTTAGCCGGATCAGAATGCCTTGATAGCTGATTCTGAAGCCAGAGTGCTGTTTAGGGCATTTGCCATTCTATGAGTCTGCTGTGTATCTTGCTTCCCATGTTGGATTGTTCTCTCCTTTTTAAGTCTATCAATGATTATTAACAGACACTGGTCTTATTTATGTGATCTCTTTGACATTTAATCCTATCTTTATGATCAATTATGAACTTAAACTGATCACTTTATCTAGTATGATGGTATTGGTACCTGCCAACTGAATGGGATCTGGAGTCCCATGGCACCTTTCTTGCTTTACCCTTAGGGGTAAGTCCGAGAGAGCGTGTGCCGAGGTGTACCTCTTCTCCCGCTCTTATTCCCACTTTTAATTTTAACAGGAATCAATTTTCAGTTGGATTTAACTCCTAAGAATAATTGTGTTAATTAAAGTGTTCAACAAATGGTATTAAGTAGAAAGAGAAAATACTTAAAAGAATAAAATAGTAAGCAATTCCTTGACAGTTAGGACAAGGGCTGATCAAGTCATTGTTTCTCATGGTGTCCACTTCACTTCTACAGGTTTCCTTTTAGGTGCTTGGTTATTTGTCACTGATCAGGGAGAACATATGATATTTGTCCCTTTGGGACTGGCTTGTTTCACTCGCATGATGTTTTCCAGATTCCTCCATTTTGTTGCAAATGACCAGATTTCATTGTTTTTTTACCACTGTGTGTGTAATATTCTATAGAGTACATATCCCATAATTTCTTTATCCAGTCTTCTGTTGATGGACATTTAGGTTGATTCCATGTCTTAGCTATCGAGAATTGAGCTGCAATAAACATTGAGATGCAGTCAGCTCTTTTATTTGCTAATTTCCCTTGTGTAAATTCTGAGGAGTGTGATGGCTGGGTCATGTGATAGGGCTATTGTCGCTCCCCCTCTTCGTGGAGGAGCAACACTAAACCCTGCCTAGGCTTCATATCCGAGTCACGGCACCATTATGTCGCTCCCCCTCTTCGTGGAGGAACGACACAGGACCCTGCGCTGTTCTTTCGTCTGCTCGGCCCTCCCCGGGTTTGCTGCTGGTTCTTCCCGGGTTGGCTACTATCCCTTCCACCTCCGTGGAAGGGCAGTTCCCCCTGGCCACATTCCCCACTTCCGCAGGGGAGCGGCACACCGCCGGCCGGCTCTCTGGGGGCTGCACAGATGTTCCCTTAGATGTTCCCCTTAGATGTTCCTGGTGCATGCCGTCTCTCTCCTCCTTTATAGTCCTCCTCCGCCAATCCCAACTCGGCTGCCCACACGCCGAGTACGCTGCTCTCCTCCAATCAGGAGCAAGTCCTACAGTTTATTGGTTGAACTGGAGGCAGCTGTGCAGAAGCTGTTTACTTCTCTCCCAGCGCCATATTGTGGGAGAGCAGATGCATAGAATAAGTCTTAATTCCAGTAACTCAGTCCAGTCCGGATTGCTCCCCACAGGCTATATTCAGATTTCTGAGGAAACTCCAAATGGTCTTCCATAGTGGCTTTACCAGTTTGCATTCCCACCAACAGTGGATTAGTGTGCCTTTTTCCCCACATCCTCACCAACATCTGTTGTTAGTTGATTTCTGTATGTAAGCCATTTTAACCAGGATGAGATGAAACCTCATTGTGGTTTTGATTTGCATTTCCCTGATGGCTAGTGATCCTGAACATGTGTCTGTTGGCCCTTTGGATTTCCTTTTGAAAAATGTCGATTTAGGTCCTTGGCCCATCTCTTAAGTGGGTTGTTTGTTTTGTTATTGTGGAATTTCTTGATCTCTTTGTAGATTCTGGTTATTAATCCTTTATCAGTTGCATCATTTGCAAATATTTTCTCACATTCTGTTGGTTGCCGAGAGGACCACTTTATAAATCTTTTCCTTCACTGAAAATTTTCCCATTGCTATGATATGTTTTCAAGATAAAACTAGAAAATATTACTATTCCTTTTAAACATTCCATAATAGTTCTTGAAAATAAAGATTTGAGCAATTTTCTAAATAGAAATGTTCCAAATAATAATGTAAAAGAATCTTTTAAAATGCAATTAAGTATTGAGTCTGGCTCAGTGGGTTAATGCCCTGGCCTGAAGCACCAGCATCCCATATGGGCGCCGGTTCTAGTCCCGGCTGCTCCTCTTCCGATATGGCTCTCTGCTATGGCCTGGGAAAGCAGTACCTGCACCCACATGGGAGACCAGGAAGAAGCTCCTGGATCCTGGCTTCGGATTGGTACAGTTCCAGCCATTGCGGCCAATTGGGGAGTGAACCATTGGATGGAAGACCTCTCTCTCTCTGCCTCTCTTTTCTCTTTTCTCTGTGTAACTCTGCCTTTCAAATAAATAAATGAATCTTTAAAATTGCAAATAAGTATTTAAACTAATTGGATATGTAGACAGAAAAATAATTAGTGGCATCTCCAGGAAAGTGGAAATAGCATCTCCATTTCTGAAAAGTAACCAGCAACTAAATCTTTAAAATATTCTTATTTAACACACTTTGAAAATGTGATTAAGTTCATCAAATGTACATGATTACTTCTGCTTCTAAGGCAGTTTTTGATAATATGCCAATAATCACAGCAAGTGTTAAATAGCTAAGCACATAGGTTGTATTATTTCATTTAATTAATTAGTATATTTGTATAAAGAATGCAAAAATACCTTAAAAGTGATAAAATTTATTGATCATTGGTCAGCAGTTCATTAGAGGGAAACACTTGGAATTCAAATTCTTTTTTTTTTTTTTTTGACAGGCAGAGTGGACAGTGAGAGAGAGAGACAGAGAGAAAGGTCTTCCTTTTGCCGTTGGTTCACCCTCCAATGGCCGCCGCTGCAGCCGGCGCACCGCGCTGATCCGATGGCAGGAGCCAGGATCCAGGTGCTTTTCCTGGTCTCCCATGGGGTGCAGGGCCCAAGCACCTGGGCCATCCTCCACTGCATTCCCTGGCCATAGCAGAGAGCTGGCCTGGAAGAGGGGCAACCGGGACAGAATCCGGCGCCCCGACCGGGACTAGAACCCTGTGTGCCGGCGCCGCAAGGTGGAGGATTAGCCTATTGAGCCACGGCGCCGGCCGGAATTCAAATTCTAAGTCTGGGATACCTTCTGAGTGTTACCTGAGTCTGTAGGATTTAATTTTGGTGTTTTGAGGAACAGTATAAGGCAAGAGAGTTCCCACAGAAGTTCATAGACCTGCCAGAGCTGAACTTGTAAGTCAAGACATAGTCGTGAGGGAGTTCAAATACCAAATGTGGTGTACAGAGGTGAAATTTGAAGTTAGAGCTCTAAAGCTACATCAGACATAGATGGTTTAGAAAGCAGTGAAAAACAGTAGTGGGAAAGTTCAGAACTAGAGGATTCAGATTCATTATTTCAGCTACCTTTAGGTACTTCAGTAGCTCATAATCCTAAGTCCAGGGGATAGTGGTGTGTTTATCTCGTTTAGGAAACAATACACAGAAGGGTCATTACCAGGCCAATAATCACTTGATTATGTCATCAGAGACTTCTTATCTTTTCTGTATTTTTTGCTCACCTTCTTCACCACATTTCAAGGAATTTCATATCATGTTTATTCCAGTTTTCCCTGGAGTGGCTTTCTCACAACCTCAACCTATTCATCAAAATTCCTTCTCTTGATCCATATTCTTCAAAACATCCAATTAATAGAAAACTGAGACCCAATAATAATTATTCTAGAAATAGACTTCACTGATTTGGAACCAGAGCAAACTAAAATAAAAAGGGACCTTAATTTATTTCAGTACTTACATTTTAAAAATTCACTCATTCAACATTATTTTTAGAGTACCTAAAATGCCTCGGGCTTTCTTCTAAGAACTGGAGAAAGAAAGATGAACAAAAGAGATTGAGTTTCAACCTTCATTAAACATATATTTTACTGGAGTGACACAAATAATAAATCATTAAGTAAACAATGCAATTTAATAAGAAATTGTAGGTAAATGCTATGAAGAAAAGTAACACATGGCAATAGTATAGAGAATGATGAGAGGAAGGAAAGTGACCAGTGAGAGATGCTCTAAAAAGTAACATTTGATCGGAAAAGTGAGGAGGAGAGATTCATGTAGTTCTGGGGAACTATGAGTAAAGGAAATTCAGCAAGTATGAAGTTAGGGGATGAGAAACATTTGAGAACATGCAAGGAGGGCAGTGAGACTGAAAAGGAAAAATAGAACATGATAACGAATGCTAATAAAGGTTGGAGCTGAGCTTCAAACCCAGGCACTCTGACTTCAGAACTCCAGGATGGAGATGACAGCAACAAGATGTGGGCAGGTTATGCAGGACCTTGACAGGCCACGGTGAAAGGTTTGGGATTGATTCCAGTTCAACAGAGAACCATCAAAATGCTCTTACGCAAGGGCAATACATGAGCTATAGTTTCAGAAAGTATTTGTGAATGGAGAATATACTGAAGAAGGGTTAGGGAGAATTCAGGTGGACCAGTCATGCAGGTCCTGAAGCTGTCCAAGTGAGAAATGGTAATAGCTGAACTCAAGAAGAAGTAGTACAATTGGTGAGTAGTGAGTAGTAAAACCTAGGATCTATTTTGAAATTAAAGTCAACGTACTTTGGGTTGATTATATAGGGAGTGTAATGAGATGAAAAAGTTAAGCCTATTTGCAAGATTGTGTACAGGAGTGGCAAGGTGCATAACATTTGCTGATATAAAGGCAAGCCTTAGGGGAAAACCAAGAATTCTGATTTGGACATGTTAAATTTCATGGCTTTTAAGCATTCATGTGGAGTCATGAGTTGGGCAATGAACTATAAAAATAAGGAGTTTGGGAGAGGTCCAGGCTGGTGTTATCAAACTGTGGAATCTTTTTGACATGAACAGTTTTCAAAGACATCAGGAATGAGATCTCCAAGGGAGTAAATACAGAATAGACAAGGGGTTGTGGATGGAGTTCTGGAGTATGCCAACACCTAACAGTTGAAAAGAATAGAAAACAAGCAGAAATTTAAATGGAATAGTCAATGAAGTAGGAGGAAAACCAGTTAGTTTTCTAAAAGGGAAGTGAAGGAAGTATTTGCGAGTGAGAGAAAGGAAATCAGTTTAGTTATTGGGCATGGCAAGAAGTATATCATTGAAGATGTTGCTGGGAGCGATTTCAAGACAGAAATGAAAGTGAATAGGGATTATTCGAGAAGAAATGAGAAATGAAGAAACATTTTAAAATAGGTATTAGAGAATTGGGGCAGGTACGGTAGGAAGATGTCTGCCCTAATAAGGGTTTTATTATTTGTTTTAATGAGATATATTAGAAAATATGCCTATGCTGACAAGGATGATCTGTCATGCACAGGTTTCTGAGCTTGAGAGGTGGACACATTGCCAGATTTTTATTTGTCAAAATAGATGAGCTTTGTGTCAGGAGAGGAGGTAGTTTTCTGTTGACATCTTCATTAGAAGCAACAGCATTGAATATGAATAGCCTTGGATTCCTTCTTTTAGGGCAAACATAAATAACTTCCCAGGGCTTACTCTGCCTCACACAGGTTCCCAGAAATCCAGGCATGTGCAGGAGTGGCAGGCCTGCCAGGCAGTGTGACGCGCTGCATGTGATGGATTGGCGGCCTTGATGGATGGCCCATGCCATGCAGCACCATTAGAGCTGACTCACTCCAGCAAGATTAATTGTTTCAGATTGTACAAACATCTTTCAAGGGGAAAACATTTCTGTTTACCTATCTTATGTCCATCAAATATGGGGTCCTTTGCAGCCTGTCACAATCCATAAAGAGGAAGAAAACATTTTCATACCTATCAAGGATGCCTTCAATGATTTATTTTGCCATTTTATTTTATTTTTTAAAATTTTATTTAAGGAATACAAACTTCATGCACTTCACATATACAGATTTAGGAACATTGTGATTCCTCCCACCCTATCTCCCTGCTGCCTAAACCCTCACCTCTCTTCCTCCTCCCTCTCCCATTTCCATTCTTATTTTTTACAAAGATCTATTTTTAACTTTATACTCATAAGATAAACACTACACTAAGTAGAGAGTTCAACAAATAGTATTTAAAAAAAGAAAATAAACAAACAAAAAATATTGTTCCTCAATAGTCAAGACAAGGGTTGTTCAAAATTATTGCATCACAAAGTGTCACTCTGAAAAAACTCGCTGTAAGTTATCCTTGCCACTAAGAGTGAAAATTGGAATAAAAACTTCTAAAGATCAATCTAGAATATAGAGTGTAGCAGTTTTTGTGTTATAAGACTTGTCTACAGGTTGTCCCAGCTTCCTTAAGAGACAGCACAGAGCTTGGAATACATTGTGTTCAATAGATGTTTGTTAAATGAGTTAACTATGAATGAGATATATAGCACTATTTTAGGATTGGGGGTACTTAAAGGAATGTTTTAGAAAGTCCATTACATTTTCCTTAGAAGAAATAAATCAATTTAGAAAATACATAGTTCTAAATGTCATTTTTTCCAACTTTTACATAGAGCATACAGTATGCCAAGTATTGTAACCATTGCTTCATAAATATTAGTTAATTTAATAAATTGGTAGTGTTATCACTATTTTACACATGACAAAATTGAAGCACAGAGAGGCTAGGAAAGGTTACATCATAACAAATACTAATAAAGCCTAGCGCAGTGATTCAAATCCAGGCATTCTGACTTCAGAACTCCAGTTTTGATCATTACTGCATAATGTTTGGCATTTGAATTGAAGTAAAATATATTTCAGAGTTGCTTAGAATTGGCAAGAAATAAACCACATTCAGAATACTACTCTTGGAACTCCTTTGAAATTTGTGAGACTTATAATTTGGGGCCAGTAATATTTATGACCTCAAATTCCTAAATGACACTCTGAGTGATAGTAGTTATTATGCTATTTTGTGACCAAGGAATCTAAGTGTAAATGGAAGAAATAGAATTCTAGTCCACATAGGGCTTACTTCAAAAAAGAGGGTCTGGGGACTCAGCAGGCATAATAAGTGGACCTACTTTAATGAGCAGACTTCATTGAGAACCACGCTGAAATAGAGTGATTTTTGAAGTTAAAATTGAACTTAAGATTGTTTTGTTCAAAACTCCATACATTTCATAGTTTCTGAAAATAAAAATTTCCACATCTCATATGTGAGATTGCAAGTGATGCTGAAATGAACATGAGAATGCAGATATCTCTTTGAGGTAATGATTTTATTTCCTTGGAATATATACCTAAAAGTAGAATTACTGGATCATATGATAGTTTTATTTTAAAATGTTTTGAGGAGCTTCCAAACCATTTTCCATGGTATCTTTACCAATTTACTTACACCAAAAATGTAAAAAGGGTCCCTTGAGAAAAACCAAATAAATAAATAAATAAATAGGCCAGTGTTATGGTTAAGCAGAATCAAAATCATCATCTCGTACCAGAGTGATGGTTTAAGTCCAGCTGCTCTGCTTCTGATCCAGCATTCCTGGTAATATTCCTAAGAAGGCTGCAGATGATGGCTCAAGTACTTGGGCCCCTGTCACCCAAGAGGGAGACCTGGATGGAATTCCTGGCTCCTGGATTTGGCCTGGCACAGTCCTCACTGTTGTGACCATTTTGGGGAGTAAACCAGGAAATGAAAGCTCACCCCCTCTCTTCCTCTCTCTCCCTCACTCACTCTTTCCCTCTCTATCTTGCTTTCACTCTGTCACTATGCCTTTGAAATAAATATATGAATAAATGAATTCTTAGAAACAAAAAATGCATAAAAGACCATTAAAGTTAAGTACTGCTGAGTATAAGAAGACACCTCAAGAGAATGAAGAAGTAAGATAGAATATGATAAAAATAATCTCAAAAGAAATATTTATCAAATGAAGGGACTTACTTTTTTTTTGAAAGCTTTTATTTAATAAATATAAATTTCATAGGTACAGCTTTTGTATTATAGCAGTTCTTCTCCCATATCTTCCCTTCCACCTTCACTCCCATCCCACCTCCTCCTCCCTCTCCCATTCCATTTTCATTAAGATTCCGTTTTAATTATTTTTATATACAGAAGATCAACTCTATACTAAATAAAGATTTCAACAGTTTGCACCCACACAGATACACAAAGTAAAAATAATTCACATAGGGCCGGCGCCGCAGCTCAATAGGCTAATCCTCCACCTAGCGGCACCAGCACACAGGGTTCTAGTTCCAGTCGGGGCGCCGGATTCTTTCCCGGTTGCCCCTCTTCCAGGCCAGCTCTCTGCTGTGGCCCGAGAAGGCAGTGGAGGATGGCCCAAGTGCTTAGGCCCTGCACCCCATGGGAGACCAGGAGAAACACCTGGCTCCTGCCTTCGGATCAGCGTGGTGTGCTGGCCGCAGCGCACCAGCCGTGGCGGCCATTGGAGGGTGAACCAATGGCAAAAGGAAGACCTTTCTCTCTGTCTCTCTCTCTCACTATCCACTCTGCCTGTCAAAAAAAAAAAAAAAGTAATTCACATAGTACAACACATTAAGGACAGAGGTCCTACATGAGAAGCAAATGCACAGTGACTCCTGTTGTTGATTTAACAATTGACACTCTTATCTATGACTTCAGTAATCATCCAAGGCTCTTGTCATGAGCCCCAAGGCTAAGGAAGCCTCTTGAGTCCATGAACTCTGACATTATTTAGACAGGGCCATAATCAAATTGGAAGTTCTCTCCTCCCTTCAGAGAAAGGTACCTCTCTTTCTTTGATGGCCCTAAACGAAGGGAGTTTTAAAAATTAATATAAAAAAGTTGCAGGTTGAAGGGAAGTTATGGAGGGGAAAAAGCCATTGTAACCCATAAGCTGTACTTTGGGGATTTATATTTATTAAATAAAAGTTAAAAAAAAAAAGCAGATACATTAGACAAATAAGGAAAAACTTCTACAGGCACTTCATTACCAATGATATCCATTGGCCAATAAATATGAAAACATGCTCAACTGTAGGGCTTTTCAAATGAAGAGACAGGACATGGGATCATCCATTCTAATAGTGTACCACTGGATAGCTATGCACTCTCATTTTTATTTAGAGGGTACCAGCAAGTCTATAAGTCAGCAGGCACATAGGCAAGGTTATACATCAATTTAAAGATTTGCAAAAAGGAATTTGGTCCAGTGGTCAAAGATAGGGATTAGAGCTGTGTTGTAAATCTTCAGAGAAAGACCCGTTTAGATGCTCCTATAAATTTACAAATTCCTGAAAATATTCCAGGAACCAATTCATGTCCATAAGCCCCCTCCTGCTCCTGCTGCTACATTCCTTTGGGGGAGTGTGTGCCCACCCTGCCTGTTTTGGCATAAGGAGAAACTGCGGCCATGCCTCTAGTTTCAGAGAGGCACTTAGGCAGCATCTCTACATCCCTCCCCCCTTTTTTACTTTATGCATAGATTTTAATTTGGAAAATTACTTGGCAAATATTTACTAAATGTGAATACAGGTATATACATACATACTCAACAATACCACTCTCTTTTTAAGATTTATTTGTTTATTTGAAAAGCAGAGTACAAAAAGAGATGGAGAGATAGAGAAAGATCTTTGATCTGCTGGTTCAATCCCTAAATAGCCGCAATAGGTTGACGTGGGCCAATCCGAGGCAGGAGAATGAGTTTCCTCTGGGTCTCCTACATGGGTGCTGTGGCCCAAAAACTTGGGCCGTCTTCCACTGCTTTCCCAGGCACATTAGCAAGGACTAGAACTAGTGGCCGTATGGGATGCCGGCTTCACAGGTGGTGGCTTTACTCAACATGCCACAATGGTGGCCCCACAATACCACTCTTGAGAGTATCCTTGGTTGAAATACATATATTTGAGCAACCAAGGACATGTAATTATGCTGCATGGAAATATTGTTTATAGTAGACTAAAACCATAAACTACCAAATGCGTATCAACAGTAGAATGAATACATAATTATGGTACAGTCACAAGATGCAATGCCATACAGAAATAATAATGAACTACAATTACATAAAATAACAAGGAAGAATCTCCAAAGCAAAGTGTGGGGCCTAATAAGCAGATGTAAAGTAGCACATTCTGCGTGGTTCCAATTATATTAATTTCAAAATCAGGAAAAAGTAATCCGTGCTGTTAGAAATCAGGATAGTGATCACATGTGCATGTGGCAGTGATGGGAAGAGGGCACAAACAAGGCATGTATTCTGTTGTTGTTAGATACTTGCATTGTTTTCAGTATTTGGCTGTTATGAATAGATGTTTCCTGAACATGTTTGTGAATGTTTTTTAATGGGCATATATATTTTAGTAATATTCTTACCTAAACTCTACTGATACTGATACACCCATACCAGTTTTATTTTGGTTAGTATTTGTATGATATATCTATTTCTTCATAAATGTGTACTTTGAAGATTATCTCTTGTAAACTGAATTTAACTGGATCTTTTAAAAAAGACAATATTAAGCTTGTATTTGGAGTATTTAGTCTATTTCTATTTAATGCAATTATTGATATGATAGCTTATTTCTATCTTCTTGTTACTCCCTTTCCATTTATCCCAACTCTTCTTTATTTATTCCTCTTGCCTTATATTGGAATAATCAAATATATTTTATAAAGATTATTTAGTTGACAAGCAGTGACAGAGAGAGAGAGAGAGAGAGAGAGAGAGAGAGAGAGAGAGAGAAACAGAGATGTTCCATCTGCTGGTTCAGTCCCCAAATGGCCACAATAGCCAGGACAAGACCAGGCTGAAGCCAGGAGCCAGAACTCCATCTGGCCTCCCATGCAGGTGATAGGGCCCTGAGCACTTGGGGGTATTTTCCACTGTTTTCCAAGGCACATTATCAGAGAGCTGGGTCCAGTATAGAATGCTGGCATCAGAATTGGTGACTGAACCTGCAGCACCACAATGCTGGCCCCTCAAATATTTTTATAATTCAACTTTTTCTTATTTACTTATACTTTCTTGCATCGTTTCCTCCATGTATTTTGACTATTTGACTATGTATTTCGTAATTCTTCTCACTTGGCCAATGGGTTGAGTGGTATAAAATGCTTTTTGTATCCCTCAGTGTTCCACTTAGAACTTTGAATACTATTTCACTCATGGTTCGGTTCAACATATTTCTGTGTCCTACAAATGAGCATCCACATCTGGGGATTTGATTAGACTCTGGTTGTTTCCCTGTTGTCAGACAATATGTAACTGGGGCTGTGTTTCTACACTGAGAAACACATGATGTCAAAAATCACTGTGCCATCTTTATATAGAAGCTCTTGATACCAGATCCATTACATCTTTGAGGTTCTGAGATGGTAATATTCTAATTTGGTGCTGTCTGTGAACCATAAGTATAATTCCAAATGTTTTTGTACCCATTTGAATTTGTGGACAGGTTTAAAGACACTTGTAAAATTGGTTGTAATCTATCTTATCATATTTATTTAATTAAATGAATATATCTCAAAACATTTCCACCAAAATTTATATTAAAATAATCATGAGATATTTTACATTTCTTGCACTAAATTTTTGATACAATTTTATATGATTTAAAATTTCTTTTGCATATACCCTCCAATTATGCCTCCAAATTTTAGAGTTGCACTGTTACTTTGCTGACCCAGAATATTACTATTAGATTATATAGTCTCTTTGCATTCTCTGTTAATCTTTTTTTTTTGGAGGTGGGGGGTTGTGAATTTTTTTTATTTAGTAAATATAAATTTTCAAAGTACAGTTAATACATTACAATGGCTTCCCCCCATAATTTCCCTCCCACTCACACCCCTCCCATCTCCCGCTCCCTCTCCCATTCCATTCACATCAAGATTCTTTTTCAATTATCTTTATATACAGAAGATCAATTCAGTATATATTAAGTAAAGATTTCATCAGTTAGCACCCACACAGAAACACAAAGTGTAAAATACTGTTTCAGTACTAGTTATAGCATTACTTCACATTGGACAACACACTAAGGACGGATCCCACATGAGGAGAAAGTACCTAGTGACTCCTGTTGTTGACTTAATAGTTTGACACTCTTGTTTATGGCGTCAGTAATCTCCCTAGGCTCTAGTCATGAGTTGCCAAGGCTATGGAAGCCTTTTGAGTTCGCTGACTCTATCTTATTCCGACAGGGTCATAGTCAAAGTGGAAGTTCTCTCCTCCCTTCAGAGAAAGGTACCTCCTTCTTTGATGGCCCTGTTCTTTCCACTGGGATCTCACTCACAGAGATGTTCCATTTAGGTCTTCTTTTTTTTTTTTTTTTTTCCAGGTTGTCTTGGCTTTCCATGCCTAAAATGCTCTCATGGGCTCTTCAGCTATATCCAAATGCCTTAAGGGCTGATTCTGAGGCCAGAGTGCTATTTAGGACATCTGCCATTCTATGAGTTTACTGTGTATCCCACTTCCCATGATGGATTGTTCTCTCCCTTTTTGATTCTATCAGCTAGGATTAGCAGACACTAGACTTGTTTATGTGATCCCTTTGACTCTTAGTCCTATCATTATGATCAATTGTGAACTGAAATTGAACACTTGGACTAGTGAGATGGCATTGGTACATGCCACCTTAATGGGATTGTATTGGGATCCCCTGGCATGATTCTAACTCCACCATTTGGGGCAAGTCTGATTGAGCATGTCCCAAATTGTGCATCTCCTCCCTCTCTTATTCCCACTCTTATATTTAACAGGGATCACTTTTCATTTAAAATTTAAACACCTAAGAATAATTGTGTGTTAATCACAGAGTTCAACCAATAGTACTAGAACAAAACAAAGAGAAAATACTAAAATGGATAAAGTATTACATTGTACATCAACAGTCAGGACAAGAGCTGATCAAGTCACTGTTTCTCATAGTGTGCATTTCACCTCAACAGGTTTCCCCTTTGGTGCTCAGTTAGTTGTCGCCGATCAGGGAGAACATATGATATTTGTCCCTCTGAGACTGGCTTATTTCACTCAGCATGATGTTTCCAGATTCCTCCATTTTGTGCAAATGACCAGGTTTCATTGTTTTTTACTGCTGTATAGTATTCTATAGAGTACGTGTCCCATAATTTCTTTATCCAGTCTACTGTTGATCGGCATTTAAGTTGATTCCAGGTCTTATCTATTGTGAATTGAGCTGCAATAAACATTAATGTGCAGACAGCTTGTTTGTTTGCCAATTTAATTTCCTTTGGGTAAATTCCAAGGAGTGGGATGGCTGGGTTGTATGGTAGGGTTCTATTCAGGTTTCTGAGGAATCTCCAGACTGACTTCCATAGCATTTCCACCAGCATTGGGTTAGTGTTCCTTTTCCCCCACATCCTCACCAGCATCTGTTGTTGGTAGCTGACTTGCCCCAAATGGTAGAGTTAAAAACATACCAGGGGATTCCAATTTAATCCCATCAAGGTGGCATGTGCCAATGCCATCTCACTAGTCCAAGTGATCAATTTCAGTTCACAATTGATCATAATGAAAGGACTAAGAGTCAAAGGGAGCACATAAACAAGTCTAGTACCTGCTAACACTAACCGATAGAATAAATAAAGGGGAGAGTGATCCAACATGGGAAGTGAGATACTCAGCAGACTCATAGAATGGCAGATGTCCTAAATAGCACTCTGGCCTCAGAATCAGCCCTAAAGGCATTCGGATCTGGCTGAAAAGCCCATGAGAGTATTTCAGGCATGGAAAGCCAAGACACTCTGGCAAAAGATCTCTGTGAGTGAGATCTCAGTGGAAAGAACAGGTCTTCAAAGAAGGAGGTACCTTTCTCTGAAGGGAGGAGAGAACCTCCACTTTGACTATGACCTTGTCTAAACAAGATAAGAATCGGAGAACTCAGAGGGCTTCCATAGCCTTGGAAACTCATGACTGGAGCATAGGGAGATTACTGATGCCATAGACAGGAGTGTCAATTGGTAAAGTCAACAACAGGAGTCACTGTGCACTTACTCCTCATGTAGGATCTCTGTCCTTAATGTGCTGTACATTGAGACTTAATGCTATAACGAGTATTCAAACAGTATATTTCGCTTTGTGTTTCTATGGGGGTGCAAACTGTTGAAATCTTTACTTAATGTATACTAAACTGATCCTCTGTAAAAAAAAAAAGAAATTATCAATTCCCAACTTGACTCTCACTGGGATTAAACATGACAATAGGTCTGATCTGATTTCATCATCATTTAAAAAAAATCATCTATTATTTTTCACCTGCCCCCAAATCAAGAGTGCCCAGGTTTGAGCCTCAGCTGTGTTTTGAATTCCAGCTTCCTAATAACGCATGTTTTGGGAGGCAGCAGGTGATGGTTCAAGTAATTGGGTCCCTGTTGCCCACGTGGGAAACGTGGAAGGAGTTTTGACCTGCTGACTAACATCTGGCCCAGCCCTAGCTTTTGCAGGTGTTTAGGAAACTGAACCAGTGGATTGGGACTCTCCCTCCCTCCCTGTCTCCCTTACTCACTCACTTGCTTTCTGTTTTGAATAAAATGAAAATGAAAAATAAAAATTTAATTTAAAAAAGAGTCTCAAAGAATTACAGAATTTCCCTCTTTTGCTTTCATATTTCTCTGAAGCCATTATTTTCTGTGTTTATTCATTTTTGTGTTACTTCTCATTTGGTCTTTGTTTCAAAAGCTGTTTCTTTTCATTTCTAATTCCTTCTTGAGTTTTGCCCTCTCATTTCTCCACTTGTCTAATTTTGAGTTTTACAATTATCTCATATATTGTTTCATTTTTTGAATGCATTTCAGTTTATTTTGGAAGTTATGCTACCATTTTATCTATATGTCAGCATACTTTTGTTGCATGTTTTCACTGCCTGTAGGGATGCTATTCAGCTTTAGATTGTCTCATAGTGACTTTCTTGATACTGTCCTATTGCTTGTATTTAGGTGAATATAGTTTTCCTGAAACCATAGAAGGAAGCTTGGTTTAACTAGTTTTCTGAGATGCCCTGGCTTTATTTTTCTCACTGGCTTTTATCTAAATCTTCATATTTCTTCATTTCAGATGTCTATGTTCTCATTTTTTACTCCATTCTGTTTATTCTCATGTGGAGACTCATCTTGGAAGAAAACTCTCATGGATCATTTTTGAGAGTTCATAGCAACAAATTCCATGCCTGTTGCAAGTTCATTGAATTCATCCTCTACTGGATTAGGCAAAACTCTTCACAGTCTTAGATGCTGTGTCATTCTGGCACATGCCCTTTCCAGTAAATATTTTTTTGGCATTTTGGGTTTGTCCTAATCTGAAGTTTCATTCTATTGTTTCCTTCTACTTTCTCCTATACAGCTGCTGGTAATACACATTTCCTGTGGCTGTCAGTGGTTTGCCTTTATATACTTTTATTTTTAGGTTAATGAGAACACTTTGGCATTCAGTTTTGTTGTAAATGTCCATTGGTTTGGGTTTCACCACCTGTTTTGATGTGGAAATTTTGAAATATGCAAAAACTATGTTGCCACTACAGCTGCCATTTTTCCATAACAAAATGCTCTGTCTTAAATCAACTCTTATGTTCTACAAAACCCAACAGCAAAAAATTGATTGGCACCTAACTAGGCCATTTTGGGACCCTCTGTGGGATAAGATATGAGTTTGGTTATTAATTCTCTGGGCTAGAAAAGGATATGAAGAATTATATCCAGATGATTTCCATTTCTGCCAAACACTGAGAGTAAAGAATCACTGATAAATACTAATTGAGACTAACTTGAACACAGGCTTGGCCTGGAAACAAACCCTAACAAGAATGAAGGGGGAACACAACTGCACCCAAAAAACCCTTGAGTTGAAATCCTAATGATTCATCGACTGTGTTTTTGACTTTCGAGAAGTTGTTTATACTCACTGAAGGTTAGTTTCTCCATTTCTAAAAATACTTTATTTATTGGCTAGGAATATTAGGGTAAGAACAAAAATATAATATTTTAAGATATACTTTTTATTTTATTTAAGATATAAAATTTTCATATATACAGATTTAGGAACATAGTGATACTTCCCCCCACCCCATATTCCCTCCTGCCAATGCCCCCACCCTTCTTCCACCTCCTTCTCTTCCCACTTTTAATTTTTAACTAGATCTATTTTCTGTTAACTTTATACTCATTAAGATTACCATGAAATCATGTTCTCATTGACAGAACATTTGTAAAGTCTTTTTTAACTGTTGCTTCTTTGGTATTATAAATGCCAGCTGTGGATATTCTTTTACCTTAGGGATTTGTATGATTTTGTAGAACTATATCAGCAGGGTTTGGAGTGAAAATTAAAAGGAAAAGTTAATAACTGTATTAGAACATTGACAGACATAGGATTTAAAATAATATCTTTTGAAAGGGCTAACGTAAATTGCACAATAGAGACATTTGAGGGTGCTGTAACAAAGATTATATTCTGTATAACAAATAGCCTAATTTCTTTTTGAAATCCAGCCCCTTGTTAATGACACTGGTAAATTTTGGCTTCTACTTTAAGTCTGGCAGGTACCCTTGAGCCAGGCAGCCATCTGCCCTGAATGCTTTGGTGTTGTTTTGGCTGACTGTGAGACCAAATGACCTCTGAAACACCTTCTAGGATTCTAGTATTTTATTAGGAAATAGTGTGTGTGTGTTCTGAAAGTTGCATTTAGTGTAATCACTATGCTCTCCAAGTAACTATCTAAACAACAGAGTCCAAGAATCAGAAGAATGGAAAAGCTCAAATGGTCATGATTTTTACATTGCTGGTATAATTGATTTTGGAGAAGAGGTGGGGGTAAGATGAGGACATATGCTAGACTAGAGCTAAAACCCAAAGCTATGCTTTGAAGAATATAGGGACTTTGGTACCACTTGGGCTTTGAGGTTGAAGCTGGGTGGTCCAACTGTGTTCTATGTCATTTTAAGACATTAAAGGCCCTGAGCCTTCCAGTCTTGAACAGAAATGGCATCCACATGTATAGCTCTGTCTAGAGCAAATTTCTTTCCTTTTTTTAAAAGATTTATTTATTTATTTATTTGAAAGTCAAAGTTACATAGAGCGAGAAGGAGAGGCAGAAAGAGAGAGAGACAGAGACAGAGAAAGAGAGAGAGAGGTCTTCCATCTGCTGTTTCACTTTCCAATTGGCTGCAACAGCTGGAGCTGTGACGATCCGAAGCCAGGAACCAGGAGCTTCTTCCGGGTCTCCTGCATGGGTGAAGGACTTGGGCCATCTTATACTGCTTTCCCAGGCCACAGCAGAGAGCTGGATTGGGAGTGGAGCAGCTGGGACTTGAACTGGCGCCCCATGGGATGCTAGCACTATAGGCAGTGTCTTTACTGGCTATGCCACCACGCCAGCCCCTCTTTCCTTTTTTTTTTTTTTTTTTTTGAATTTTTTTTGTGTCTGAAAGTCAAAATAACAGAGAGGGAGAGTAAAAAGGAGAGAGAGAGAAAAAGAGTGAGCAAATCCTAGCATGAGTGCTTTCATCTGCTGGCTCACGTCCCAAATGCCTGCAATAACCAAGACTGGACCAGTCCAAAGCCATGAGCCACGTACTCCATCTGGATCTCCCGTGTGGGTTATAGGGATCCAAGTACATGGACCATCATCCACTGCTTTCCCAGTTGCCTAAATAAGAGGCTAGATCAGAAGCACATTGTCTGGTACTTGACTGTTGCAAGGGATGGCCTAATGCATTGTGCTATGCCAGACCCTTGTATTTTTAAATCTGTCATTAGCACTTTGCACCATTGTTCACCCTTCCTCTTTGAAACACTTCCCATGTTCAGCTAAGGTGGTACTCTTTGTTTTTCTTGGTTCTCTGGCCTCTTCTTCTCCATCACCTTTAAGGGACAATTTTCATTTTCTTCTGAAGGATGAGTTTCTTCTGGTCTTCGTCCATGAAACTTTTTCTAATCTATACTTGCTTCCTGGATGATATGTTCCAGTTCCATGGCTTTAATGATCATCACCTTTCTGACGAAACTGCAGCCCCAACTTCCTTCTTAGTCCTGGATCCCATGGATAAGACTTTGGCATTCTGAATTCTATATTCATCTACCCAATTGCCTACTCAATTTCTGTTTGAATATCTAATTGGCATTGCAGACTTAAAATATCTGAAGGAGTCTTGTTAATTTTGTCCTGAATCTTTTCCTTTCCCAGTGTTTCCCATCAAATAAATGACAACCTTATCCTTCCCATTGCTTTGAGTAAAGTCTCTGGAGTCATCCTCACTCCTCTTTTTTCTTCAACCCTATAATCCAATTTCTCTTCAAATCCTATTGGCCTTGTCTTAAAATTGCATTTCAAGTCTGACCATTTTCCTCTATTTTGACTAATAGAACTTCACTGCATCCCACTGTCATTTCTTATCTGGACTTCTTCAGTAATCTCCAGGCTGTCACTCCTGTTTCCATTTTTGCTCCCCTATAATCTGTTCACTATACAACAGCAGAGTGACTTCTCTTCAAACTTGTCACATCAAGTCCATTCTCTGCTCAAATGATACTCATTCAGGAAAAAAATGATACTCATTCAGGAAAAAAAAAAGAAAAGAAAAAGCCTTCAAATTATTACACTGTCCTGCCAGCTGTACTTGGTCTAACTCCCTGCTGCCTGTGAGATGCTGCTGTACAGTCCTCCCTATAACTGACTTTCTTTTTCCCTTAGGGGTGTCTTGCCATTCCTTGAACACACTAAACTCTTTCCTACTCAACAGCCATTGCACTCCTACCTCATTGCATTTCCTATTCCTCCTTCTTAAAATGTTCCCACCAGTGAAATGCATGGCTTACTCCCTCTGTTCATCTGTTCTCAGCTCATTTCAACTTGTCAGAGAGGCTTTTCCTAAGCACATTTTACAAAAAAACATGAATCCCCTCTGTATCTCTGACTATTCTCCAACTCTGATTTATGTTTCTTTAGAGCACTTTTTACCCATCTATTATAAATGTCTGTTTATTGTTTGTCTCCCTAGAATTACAACCAAAAGTCTTGTAAAAAATTTTCTTTGTTGCTCTGGATGGGTTGGGTCCCTGCTTGGTTCTTTTGCCAGTTGGGTAAACTCACTAATGAGCTCACAGCCCCCTCCTTCCCTCTTCATTGCCCTTTCTGTGCCACTTAGACAGGAGTCTCTCCCATCCTCCTCCCTGTACATCCCCACTTCTCTGGAGCATTCAGTTTTACAACAGAGTGAGGGGCTTGCAGGGCCTCTGCCAAAGCTCTGCTCATTCACAGTCATTTAGTGAAGGAGTCCATTATGATTGGCACTAGCAGAGAGAAACCCCCCGATGGAGGCCGCTCCCTTGCAGCAGCAGTAGCCGCAGCTCCCCTCCTAATGACATTCTGTTCTGCCTGGCAGGCGACCTGATGGGGACACTTCCCCCCCTGGAAAAACACCAAATCACAGAGAAACAGGGAGTAATGACAAGCTACAGCGGTAAAAAACAAATACTCCCAGGATCGCCTGGAGAGAGACAAAGAAACCTAGCTTTTTGGTGGCAGTGGCTGTTAGGGTTTTCATCCCTCAGCATAATGGAATTGCTTGTTCAGGCACCTCAGGTCCCCTACTCTCTTGCAGCTTAGCATGCTGGTTCCTGCAGCTGGCTAACATAGAAGGTCAGAAGTAAAGCTCTGGCAGAAGTTGGCAGTTTTTCACCCTCAACATTCAAGAATCCTTTTATGCAGGGAAAGAATTAAAAAAAAATCTTTTTTTTTTTTTCAGTTGAAAACATCTGGAGAACTCTTAGAAATATTTAGTGCAAGGGATTTTCATTTTGGGGTTACAATCAGAACACGAAAGGGTCTCTTTTTACCATTCTCCATTCATTTCATTGAGCTACGCCCTCCCCTCCCGCCTTGGGTATAGACAGCAAGCATTATGGAGTAACAGGTTAAGATGCTGCATGGGATGCTTACATCCCATATTGGAGTCCCTGGGATTGAGTCCTGCCTCTACTTCCAAGCCAGGTTCCTACTCAGGTGCACCCTGGGAGGTAGCAAATGATGACTCCAGTGCTTGGGTTCCTGCCAGCTATTTGGGAGATCCAAATGGAGTTTCTGGGTCCTAGCTGCTGCTTGACAGCCCTGGATGTTGCAGTCACATGCGGAGTGAACCACCAGATGAGAGCTCTCTTTCTTTCTGTCATTCTGCCTTTCAAATAAATAAAAATAGTTAAATATATTTTAGAATAAAGAGAGGAAGGAATGGGTGTGTTTTTAGTAGTGTGATTAGGGCTTTATTCTTTCAATGAAGAATGTTTCTATTAAACTAGTAAAGTTTTATAATAACATATTCTACCAGATGACAAATTTCCAATTGTTTGTTTAAATAAAAATACATTGAAGGCCCAAAAAGTAGGTGTGATTAAATTGTCTTTATATAGTAGCCTTTCTGGAATGAGAATAATTCACCCATACACTATTAAGCTTCTATTTCTAAGAGAACAGGAATACTTTGAGTAGATATAAATAAGAATAATCAGAAGCATGGGCCTGTCTCACAACCTTTTACCTGAAGTAACTTTATTTATACAGTTTGGCTAAGGGAAAGCTGAGAGAAACTTAAGAACAGACTTCAAAAAGACACTTTTTTTTTTTTTTTACATACTAAATGTACTTTACAGCCATGGGGAACAAATGAAGAAAACAATTATCAGGGTAGGCATGTAGGTAAAAGTTGGATGAATCTTCTGAATATGAAGATTATTATATTTAAGAAGAGGTTTAGTAATGAGGGATGGACCACTTTGCAGTGGAATTCTTAAAAAGATGAAAGCCTTGAATATTCATCCAAATTCAGACTCTGAACATTTGGTCAAGTCGTGTTATTTCTGTTTTTCTGCACTGTAAATCTAAGGAGGCAGCGTCTTCTAGCTCCTTCTGTCTGAAAATTCATACTTATTTGGAGGCAAAAGGTTAACCTATTTGAATGATTGAGGTCTTGCTAGGCAGAAGTTTCTTTATGATGAAATCTCATAACTGCAAAATGAAGCCCTCGATTGCACTCTGACACAGTAGCTTCAGTGAGAACTTCTGACGATGTCGCCACCTCTTTTTGCAGACACAGATGCTTGGTTCCTATAGTTGCTGGTGTGGCGCTACATGTAGAGTTTATTTCTCATCTCGATGACTGGGAAATGGCATGTGCACCAAGCCCTCAACAGCACTGGAGAGTTTTAGGGTGTGTGTCTTCAATACTGTGGGAGCTGACGTTCCGTTGCTGTTTCTTCCTAGGAAACAGCAGCTTCTGCCTGCCATATGTTCATATAACACTGCATGCCAACTTGCATGCCATATCATGCCAGCCTGGAAACAAGTATGTTCACCAGTACGATCTTAGCATCATTCTACTTGCAATCTAATTAATAATGAGCTGTCTTCCTACAGCCCTTGAAGACAAATGTAAGAGCAGCTCTGTTGTATTTATTAGGAATATACTTATCCTCTGGTGTGGACAATGGGAAAAGGAAAACTTAAAATCCATGGAGCATTGGTTAATCTGGGTGAAAGGTCCAGAGGACTCTGTGAACTGTTTTTGAGACATTTTGTGAATATATAATCATTTCCAAAAAAAAAGATTGAAAAATGTCTGTGATACAGGCCTATGGCTGGCTTCATCTACCAACAGAGTAAGCTATAACTTTTATAGTATCAATTCAGGAATTTTGAAAGTCTACAGTTATGAAGCTCAGGACAAAATTATCTTCCATTCTGTTATATCTTTTAAAGATAACTTTAGTATGGATGAAAGACGGGAGGAAAAGTCACATGGAAGGTGAATGACAAGTATCAAGAAGACTAATGGTGAGAACTTCCCTCTTTTATCATCCTGCCCAAAGTTATCCCAGAGAAGACCTCTTTATCATACTGAGATTGGGCAGTTGGTGAGTGTAGGGTCTGTGTTTTATTGGAGTACAAGTAACTAGGACCACTGCAAAATCCGTATATTCATATCATGCACATCTTTACCCTGAAGACACTTCAGTAGGGGGTTGGCGTGTGGGGCAGCAGGTAAAGCTGCTGTCTGTTATACTGGCATCCCATATGGGCACTGATTCATGTCCCAGCTGCTCCACTTTCCATCCAGCTCCCTGCTGGTAGCCTGGGAAAGCAGCAGGGTATGGCCCAAGTGCTTGGGCCACTGCTACCCATGTGGGAGACCTAGATGAAGCTCCTGACTCCAGGCTTCGGCCTGGCCAATGCTGGCTGATGTGGCCATCTGGGCACCTGAACCAGCAGATGGAGGATATCTCTGTCACTCTTTTCTCTGTCTGTGACTCTGACTTTCACAATAAATAAGTAAGTAAAAAATTAAAGTAAAATTAAGAAGAGCTTTAAATGTAGGCCCAAATGATTGCATGATGAATCTTTTTGTAAAAAGGAACACATAATAGTTGTTTCCTTTAACACATTGAATGATGTGATTTCATTATGGTTTGTGAAAACTTGTGCTAATGCTAAATTGTTGAATCTTTATGGGGGAAACACTTCTTTTCAACTTAGATGATGAGTTAATATTGCTATGTCACATCTTAAAATACTCAAGAGGGAGGCAGCTGTTTCCTAATTTCGGTACAAAATCAGACGAAATAATGTTGAAATAAAATATTGTTGAGTAGGAATTAATCTATGTAAACCCAGTTGGCTAATGTTTCAGTAACAAGTGAGACAAGAGGGCGACATACCGGGTTAAGCCACTGCTTAGGATGTCCCTATCCCATATCAGGGTGCTGGTCGAGTCCTGGCTACTTGATTTCAGATCCAGCTTCCTGCTAATGCATCATGGGAGGCAGCAGATGATGGTCCAAGTGCTTTTGAGAGACCTGGATGGAGTTCTGGTTCCTGGCTGCTCTTTGCATTACGGGAGTGAATGAAAGATTCTCAGTCCTTCCTCTGCCCCTCCCCTCCCCTCCCCTGTCCTCCCTCCCCTCCCTTTCCCTTGCGTTGTTCTGCTGTTCAAGTAGATGAAAAAAATAATTTTTTTAAGTTAGGCAAGAAAATGCAGTCAAAGTATGTAGTTTTAGAAGTGAAAGGAAACTCATAATGTCCTGGCAGTCTACTAGGAATTAAGTAGGGGCATGATAGGGAAAATGGAGTGCTGCTACTATCCAGAGATCTATATCCTAATGCAGGAAGTGCTCTTTTTGTGACTATTAAAGGGATGTACAGTGACTGCAAAATGCCATCTACTTGTTAATGTATAGTATAACTATTGCTAGCTAGATATGTATATATATGCTAATATATTATGGGTAATATAAATTACATATAATTATATTAATGTTTATATATAAATTATATATAATACAATTTAATATAATCTATATGAAATTTCAGACACACAGATACATAGAACAGCATACATACATATAGTACATATAATGCACATAAATAAGGCTTTATTATAAAATAAATGAATATTTGTAAGATAATGTACTTTTTTAAAATATGTTTTTATTTATTTATTTGAAAAGCATTAAGAGAAGAGAGAAAGAGATAGTCCATATAGTGGTTTACTCCCCAAATGAATGCAACATTCAAAGTTGGGCCAAGCCAAAATCCAGAAATCAGTTGCTTCATCCTGGTCTCTCACATGGGTGCAGAGGCCCAAGTACTTGGGCCATCTTTTGCTGCTGTCCCAGATGCATTAGCAAGAAGCTGGATTAGAAGCAGAGCTGCTGCGACTTGAACCGACACTTAAATATGGATGACAGTGTCACCGTACCACAATGCAGCCCTGCAATCACTTCTTATGGTTTCAAAACTAGCACTTTTCCCAAAGGAACCTACAAATTTATACTTGGTGTTGTGGAAAAATAATTTGCACAGTTTTCCAAACTTGTTTGAGTTCTATTAAAAGAACCAATTTCCTGGAAGGCAGTGCAGATTTTATTCTAATTCGAACCAGACTGTCAGATATATATTTAGATCAGAAAAACCAAGTGTACTGATTTGAATTGATACCTTGTACAGTAGCAGACTTAAAACATGTAATAGCTTCCTTTATGGTCAAAAAGATATAGTAAAACCTTTAATTACAATGGAATAAGACATAGATTTAGGGAAAAATAGAAGAAGTTAGATAGATGCATTTTGAGTACTTACTATTTTTCTTTTTGTTTCTTTTGATTAGAAGATGCAATGATATTTATGGTGTGAATATGATTTAAAATGGAGAATTTTCTCTTAGGTTATCTCATCAGTTTTGTAGAGTAATGATAAAGAAGTGGCAGAAATTTATGGGGTGGGGCTATGCTCCTTACCCATTGCTGAATAATATTTTTAAAAATTTATTATGCCCACAATTGTGTGGATTAATAATTCAAAGACATCAATCATATCTCTACTGTATGGTATGCAGGGTCTCAGCCAGGACTGGTTGAACCACCATTGAAATGGTGGAATAGCTGGGGGAGGGCTGTTATCACTTAATTCTATATGGTTCCTTCAGATGGCTACTTTGAGCTTCCTTACATCACAGAGAATAAGATAGTATGGTAATAAGTAAGGTAGTAAGAATTCTTTAAAAAAAGATTTTTTAAAAATAATATTTATTATATTTATTTGAAAGGCAAAATGGCAAAGAGAAGGGGGTGGGGAGAGGGAGAGAGAGAGAGAGAGAATCTTCCGCCCACTGGTTCAATCCCCAAATATCTGCAATTGCCAGGCCAAAGTCAGGAGCCTGTAACTCTATCTATGTCACTCATGTGGGAGTCAACCTGAGATCCTGGGTCATCTTCCACTGCTTTCCAAGGTGCATTAGCAGAGAGCTGGATCAAAAGCAGAGCAGCCAGGGCTTGAACAGGCTCTCTTATGGGATGCTAACGTCACAGGCTATGGTTTAACCCACTGTACACAATGCTGCCCCTGGTAACAAGAATTCTTACGTAGCACTTGATTTCACTCAGAGCAAGTGTTCCTGGAGGAGACAAACATAAGTCTCCAGTCCTCTGAAGAATCAGACCCAGAACTGGTGGAATAGCACTTCTGATATATTCAAAGCAATTTTGTACAAAGCAATTCAAAGGACTTCATAGATCCCATATTTTGATGGGGAAATAAACATGAGGGAATCTTCAAAAAGTTAATTGCATATGAATATTATTAAAAAGCTATGCATAAACTTAAAAATTTCACCAAAATAATTTTCTTTTAGATTCCATGTTCTATGAACTTTAAAAATTATCCTTGTATAAGACATACAAAGGAAAAATTGATAATGAACACCTTGGAGATAAACTACTATAAGCCATAAGGAAATTTGCAGCTGATAAAGCCTTGTAAATACTCTTCAAGTTTATGTTAGATGGTTATTTATATTTTATTTAAAATTTTATTTTCAATTTTTTTTTAATTTAAGGGGCAAAGAGAAACAGATACAGAGTGAAATCTTCCATCTGCTGGTTCTCACCCAAATGCCTGCAACATTGAGGCATGGGCCTGGGAAAAGCCAGGAACCTGGAACTCAATCCAGGTTTTAGGGACCCAAGTACTTGCGCCATCATGTGCTGCCTAGGGTGTTCATTAGCAGGACGTTAAATGAGAGGCAGAGGGACAGGGCTGTAAATTGGGCACTCTGATATGGGATGTGGGCATCCCAGAGTGGTGACTTAACCCCTATGCCGAATAATTGCTCCAAAACATTTTTTAAAAAATACATAAAAATTGCACACATTCATGGTATACTATGTACTATGTGATTTTACAACACATGCATACATTGTTTATTGTCAACATAATATACCTTTATGATGAAGACATTCAAAATCCTCTCTTCTGTTATTTTTAAAGAGAAATATACAGTACATTAACGTAACTATAGTCTCTGTTTAATAGAAGCCCCAAACTTCTTACTCCTATCTATAGAACTTCACACCAGTTGGTTTATCAACCTTTTCCCCTTTCTTCTTTACCTCTCCAGTCTCTGTCAATCACCATTATACTTTGAACTTCCCTGAGATCACCTTTTCTTAGGCTCCACATATGAGTGAGGTCATGTAGTACAGTGACCTCCACTTCCATCCATAAAATATGTGTTTGAATGGGTGGAAAGTCAATTTCAGACCTCAATTCAGTAGAAACTGCAGTTCAGAAAACTATATTAGACTCTGAGATAGTCTCCACAGAATAAAAAAATGGTAGAGATTAATTGTGTGAGTCACTTTAAACAAGGCTGGAAAAAATACGCAGGAAGGATCAATGCTACATTGGCAAGGAGGTGCTATTGATATTTTTTAGCTCCAATATCTATAATGTGTTTGGAGTATTTGTATTCTTTTGTGGCCAATAAAGCTTTTGTGATAAAGTTCACTGAACTGTTAACATTATCTGTCCATTTTAGGGATTGTATCCAAGCATGTGACCAGGTCCCTGGGCTGCTATTGAACTGCCATAATCTATCAGCTAATACAATGTGTTGATGCATTAAAGAAAGTTAAGCACTTTGCAGCTGCGAATCTCTTCTAAGAAAAATACTTCTTCATTTTCTGTGAAAAAAGTGCAGAAACTCTTTCAGCAGGCTATTTGCAAGTCCCTTGCTTCTCCATGTCAGCTGCCCTTGGCTGCAAGATAACCATAAAACATTTACTGCAAAGCCATGAAGAATCCATATGTCCATTTGATGTGTCAGGCCACCAAGAAGCCAGAGCTTGTGGGGTAGCATAAGGATATCTGAAGGTGACACATGCTGTCAGTTGATGAACAGAGATGCAGAAGGGGATTCTGGCAGCCTCTGTCTTGGCCTTGACAACTTGTGATGGTGACCAGGTGGGGTGTGTTATCTTAATAGTCTGGAGCTCTTGTGAATTATTTGCTGATAGATGTAAACAGCTGTTATTCTTGGTAATGGAAAGCAATTAGAAACATCTGTACTCTTGGCTATGAGTAATGCCTCCTATCCTCACTGCTCCCAAGTGCCAATTGGAAATAACTACATCATCGGGATGGTGTTGGCAATTCCACACTGCATTATGGGCTGATGATTAGTACTGAGCTGTGAAGAACAAGAGGTGAAGTGTGGGAGAAAGCTTTACCTGGGATTTACAAAGCAAGAGGGGAAACATACAGCTTTGTTTGAGCAACAGAAGGCAAGCACTATAGCTTTGCAAAGGGTATATTTTTATCAACTTTAGAACTATCTCAATATAAAAAACCTAATTTATATAAAAGAAGCAATGTTGAGTTTTTTTTCCTTCAGCAAGTTAACACAATGATTAAGCATAGGCTACAAAGTTGGACAGCCCAAAATTGGACATCCTAGCGCTGGCCTCTGTGTGAGCTAGGCAAGTTGCTTAACCTTCCTTAGCTTCTGTATCCTCATCTATAAAATGGATATAAGACCACTCTTTAGTATTATATGAGAAACAAGTGAATTAGTACACAGACAGTGCTTGGAACAGGATATGGTATGTGATGTACTCAGCAATCCTAACTACTGTTGTTATCGAACACCTACCATTTGATACCACCAGCCTCTGGATACAGACTTGAACAGCACATTCAAGGGGGCTTCTCTGATAGGTATTACAACTTAGTATAATATTAACAAGACTACGTATATTGTGTAATTACCAAGTTTAACAAAATCATATATTATTTCCCTTTTTTTTCTTTTACTCTGTAGAATAAGGCCTGCTTGCTCCTTTCCAAGATAGAGAACTAGGACCTATGTTAGGTCCCAGATCCTACTGCACTATGGCTTGAAAAAAATAGGAATTTGTATGTGGTTACCTTCAGAATAGGTAAAAATTATACAGAAAAAAATTCATTATTAGGTCTTTAAATAATAATATTCCAGTACTTGATTTTTTTTCCTCATGAAGATACCTGGTAGTTTCTTTTTTCTGATGCTGTTGAAATTACACAGCACATGTGCACTCTTATGCACACATGCATGCCTACACACACACATTGCCAGGTTGAAATATAGTATTACCTATAAGTTTCATAATTTGGAGAAAATACAGACCAACTTCTGTCCCTGAATACAATTTTCATGACTTCTTTCTTTCGTTCTTTCTTTCTTTTTTGACAGGCAGAGTTAGACAGTGAGAGAGAGACAGAGAGAAAGGTCTTCCTTCTGTTGGTTCACCCCACAAATGGCTGCTATGGCCGGCGCGCTGCGCTGATCCGAAGGCAGGAGCCAGGTGCTTCCTCCTGGTCTCCCATGCAGGTGCAGGGCCCAAGCACTTGGGCCATCCTACACTGCCTTCCCAGGCCACAGCAGAGAGCTGGACTGGAAGAGGGGCAACAGGGACAGAACCCGGGGTGCTGGTGCAGCAGGCAGAGGATTAGCTAAGTGAGCTGTGGCGCCGGCCTCTTTCATGTTTTATGGTAGCTTTCTTATAAAGGTTTCCAAGGAAGACAGGTGCTTGCTATAGGGAGAAGTATTGAAGAATTTGAATGAATTTTGTCACAATATAGGTGAAAATTGAGGATTGAGCATTTTTCCACTAATTGAGTATCATTTTAGGAAATATAGTCTACTGGAATTTCTGTCATATACTTACTAGGAAAATGACTAAGAATTGAACACTGACATTACAGAGTTACATTGATTTTTACAAATACCTATTGGCCCAGAATGTATACTTGGTTTTTGTGTGAAGATAGTGAGTTATCCTGAAATACCAGTGTGCAATCAGATCTAGAATTATAAAAAGGTGTAATTTTGTATTTTCTAGGGGTAAGGATTATAAAATTCAGATGTGTAAACTAATGGAAAAGAAAAAATGGAATGTTTTCAATAAAAATGAGAAGATATTCAGAGCTGGATGAGTTACTACTCATAAAGATATGCTATAAGCAACATTCTAAATTTACAAACAACTAAAGCCTTCTGTTATATACCAACAAATGTTTATTGATTATAACCAAACCAATGCTTAATTACCTTGGTTAATTACCTTAATTCCCTTGATCAAATTACATTTGATATTTTAAAAGGACAAGATTATTTTAATGGTATTTTTTCTGTTGCTTAACATTCTTTCATATCTTGCTTCATTGTTCACATGACAGGGAAGAAGGGGTTCTGCTATTTTGTTAGCTATAAAAACTGAGACTTAGAACATCTAATCAATTTTGTAGTAATTGATAAAAACAAGAACAATTTGAAGTCTTGTTATGTTGATCTTATCCTTGCTTTAAAGGGGAACACATTTAAAACTCTAAGATTGACTAGAAAAGACAGGGAAAGCCAGTGGATACTGGCAATTCCTCAAAGACCCATATGTACTACCAGGAAGTGAGAAACAGAAATATTATGACCTAAGAGCAATTTAAAATGAACTCTATCTGACCAAGTATCTTGGAGTGATTTCTTCATAGAATTCTCTAAAAGCAATTTGGTCAGTAGACACTTTCCTTTCTTTGGGGAGTTTGACTCCTCGAATTTTATTTCTTTGTCTAGCAAGAAGAATGATTTTTTTCTGTGTATATAAAAATCGTTGTGTTTGTTTTAATTATCTCAGTGTCTCTAACCCTTCTGTGCTCATAAACAAGATCAGAGGGGCCCCAAAAGAGCTCTTATAAAATTTGTCCTGGCTTCATGTCTGTATTGCCTGCTCCCTTTGGACTTAATGCTACTTACAGTGCTGATGCTTACTAATCCTACCAAAACTAATGATGCTCCATTGTGTTTTTGTGTTTCTTTTTTTTTTCTTTTTTTTTTTTTTTTGACAGGCAGAGTGGACAGTGAGAGAGAGAGACAGAGAGAAAGGTCTTCCTTTTGCTGTTCCAATGGCCGCCGCAGCCGGCGCGCCGCAGCCGGCACACCACGCTGATCCGATGGCAGGAGCCAGGTGCTTCTCCTGGTCTCCCATGGGGTGCAGGGCCCAAGCACTTGGGCCATCCTCCACTGTACTCCCTGGCCACAGCAGAGAGCTGGCCTGGAAGAGGGGCAACCGGGACAGAATCCGGCGCCCCGACCGGGACTAGAACCCTGTGTGCTGGCGCCGCAAGGTGGAGGATTAGCCTAGTGAGCCACGGCGCCGGCTCCATTGTATTTCTTACCAATGAACTCTTTTTTTTTATTATTTAGTAAATATAAATTTCCAAAGTACAGTTTATGGGTTACATTGGCTTCCCCCCCATAACTTCCCTCCCACCTGCACCCCTCCCATCTCCGGCTCCCTCTCCCATTCCATTCACATCGATTCATTTTCAATTATCTTTATATACAGAAGATCGATTCAGTATATATGAAGAAAGATTTCATTAGTTTGCACCCACACAGAAACACAAAGTGTAAAAATACTGTTTCAGTACTAGTTATAGCATTACTTCACACCAATGAATCTTTTAACAAATATATATGCAGCATGGGTCAGACACTATTCTAGAGACTTGGGATGTATCGGGAAACAAGGGGTAAAGATCTCTAATCTTGAGAAACTTACAGTAAGGGCGGTGGAAAATAAAAAGGAAAAATACCAACCACATTAATTATACAGTGATTCATAGGTAGGTACACTCCAGGTCATCACTTTGCTACTTTCAGGGCCAACCTTGGTTTTAAGAACCTAGTGCTGGATGGAGCCTCTGTCTGTGTGCCAAACAGTATTTTTAGACTAATGACATGATGAAATGAGTTGAAACATGTGAAACTGTGTTGTAGATATGTTTCTAGCTGGTTATCTCAGAACCCTGCTTCCTTCTAAGATGTTAGCTGGTAAGGTCTTACCAGAGAAAACCCAGCCCCCTCGGGTGCTATTGACAGGAGACAGGGATCCACTTGAAGAACAGGCATAAATAAAAGACAGAGTCATTTTCTCTTCCACAACAATTATTGGCAACGTTGCATGTATATTTTTTCATCTGTGGTTTACTCAGAAATTCTAAAGGTGCAATAGTTCTGCCCTAAAAAGAGGCTACAGTTTAGGCTGGCACCGTGGCTCAATAGGCTAATCCTCTGCCTGCGGTGCCAGCACACCGGGTTCTAGTCCCGGTGGGGGTGCTGGATTCTGTCCCGGTTGCCCCTCTTCCAGGCCAGCTCTCTGCTGTGGCCTGGGAGTGCAGTGGAGGATGATTCAAGTGCTTGGGCCCTGCACCTGCATGGGAGACCAGAGAAGCACCTGGCTCCTGGTGTCGGATCAGCGCAGTGCACCCGCCGCTGCGGCCATTGGAGGGTGAACCAACGGTAAAGGAAGACCTTTCTCTCTGTCTCTTTCTCTCTCACTGTCCACTCTGCCTGTCAAAAAAAAAAAAAAAAAAAAAAAAAGAGGCTACAATTTAAATATTTTCTGAAATATCAATAACATTTATATAAAAAGTTACAAATCACAATGCAAGAAGGCAATGCTAAGTGCTGAATCTCAAGTGTAAATTAGTAACAATCACTTCAACAGAAATTCCCAGAGGTGATGATTGAAGTCTCCAGGGAGGCAGTGAGGCTTGAACCATACTTTGAAAAGACGCTAATATTTGGAAAGCTATTCTTACTCTAGACATTGTGTTGATGAGTCCATGAATCACTCTTTCTTCCCTAGATAAGAAGTGGGCCTGCGGCCCAGTTCAGGTTAATTAATTTTTCCTCTTAGATTTGATTTTTAGAAAGAGTAGTAACTCATGGATGAGAAGTTGTTGACACTCACTCTTCCTTTAACTTAGAAACACTGTGGTCCTTATCCTTTCTAAGTTTGCTTTTCCCCCAGGTTTTCCATGATTATGTAAGATATCTTATATCTTTTGATACTTTCGTTTTCTATCAAGTTTACCAGAGTCAGTTTCTGTTTCTTATTATAGGGAGAACCCTGACTGATGTTGGGGATTTCAGAAAGTCTTTGAGAACAAAGATGATTTCTTTCATTTTTGTATATATCCAACATTAATGCCTGCTTACAATATATGTTTTAGATAATGTTAGCTGAAATAAAGTATGTTTATTGACTGGATTGAGTGGAATTGTTCATAGGCTGGAATGAAGGAAAGTAATATAAAGTTATAAGGACTACCTTAAGAAAAGTCTCCTTGGGTATATGATGTTTTCATGCTTTGAAAATTAGACCTTGAACATGTTGATGCAGCATCGTAGGATGGGCTGGGTGATGGAGTAGTTTAGGAAGAACAGTGTTTTGGAGAGGTTTACTGAACAGGCAAGGAAGCAACTAAACACTTCTCTGTACTTTCCAGGCTCTGGTTCTTATGCTTCCCATGGATAAACTCACTAATTCCTCACAACTACCTATGAGTACTATCATAATCCCAATTTAACAGATGATGAAACAGACACAGAGTGGGAGAGCAGTTCATACAAGTTCAAAGAGAAAACAACTGGCAAAAGTTGGATTAAAACCTGGAAGTCTAACTGAAGAGCCCATGCTTTAGCTATTACATTGTACTGCTTCTATAGTATGTGATGAGGTGGCGGGAGAAAGGCTTTTCAGAGAGGTAATAAAGAATTCAAGTTATCAGGATCAAGGCTACAGTAGCAGCTATAGGAATGAGGGGGGATAAATAAATATATAAACTTATAAACTAAGACATGTCAGGACTTTTCCTCACTAGATATGGGCTGATATTGGTGAAAATCCAGGCCTATTAATTATTAGCCAGTAATTTATCTTAATTTCACAAACATTTGCTGAGCCTCTATCAAAAGTCATGAGCGGTCTTATCTGCTAGGGATACCATGGAGACCAAGATTCCTTGTTGTCATGAAATACCTTTTCTGCCAGGAAGGAACTAATAGTAAAAATACAAAACTAAGTGTTATGATGAAAATAAAAGTAAATTGGCAGAAAGTGATTAAGGCCTGATTATGTAGACTGAATACTCAAAAAGAGCTCTCTGAAGAATTTCCATATACACAATGAGGTATTGCATCCCCATATACCTACCACAGATTCTAGAACAGTTAACAAGTATTTGTTTTTGTTTTTGATAAATACATAGCATATAAAAATTGTTAATTCTCCTCATTAAATAGAAGTACTTTTGTGCTACTGAATTAACACATGAATAGCAATAAGCTTTGTGCTGAGTTTAACATTTTGTTTCATATTTCTTGTAATCAGCTGGCACAACAAAGATTCTGACTTTTTGTTTTCACCATGAAGAAATGATAGGGCCAGGCATTTGTTGCAGCAGTTGAGTTTCTGCTTAGGAATCCTGCATTACATATCAGAGTGCCTGGGTTGAGTCCTGGTCCTGGCTCTTTGGCTTTAGATCGAGTTTCCTGCTAATACACACTCTGGGTGGTAGCAGGTGATGGTTCAAGTACCTGGGTCCCTGCCCTCCATGTTGGAGACCCAGATTGAGTTCCAGGCTCCTTGTTTTGGCCTGGCCCAGGCCTCGCTGTTACAGGCATTAGAGGAATAAATCAGAAGTCGAAAGATCTCTATCTATAGCTATATTTCTCTTTCTTTGTCTCTCTGTTTTTCAGGTGAAGAAAAAATAAATTTTAAAAATTTAATTAAAAATGTTAAAGGATGAAATAGATTTGTTTACTTTGATTTGAACATCACACAATGTTTACATGTGTAATATGCATATTACATGTTATATCACATAATACCACATAAATAGGTACAATTTTCATGTGTCCATTTTAAACAAATCACGAAACAAATGTATGTTGATTAAATGAATGAAGTAATTTGGGGAACTAAAAGCAAGGAACTATATGTTTCCACAACAAATGGAACAGTACATGAAAAAAATGAAACTTCTCTCAGAGATCTACAAGATAAGAAACAGTCCTCTAAAGACTTGGGGCCGGGTGTCTCCTGTGAGACCAGCAAGTGCAAAGCCCAAGGAAAGAATGAGCTTGCAAGAACCTAAGCAAGACAGGTGTGTTCATGGTGTGGTGGGTAGAGAACATACAGTGATGGACAGAGAAGTGAGCAGAGCCCACATTACACAGAGATGACAGAGTTAGGGGTTTTACGAACAGTTAGATGGGGCGAGTATTTGGCATTGTGGTTAAGATGCTGCTTAGGTTGCGCACATCCTCTATAGGAGTTCCTGGGGTTGAGTCCTGGCTCTACTTCTGATTCCAGATTCCTATTAGTGTGCACTTTGGGAGCTAGCAGCTAATCATTCAAGTACTTGTGCTTCTGCCGTTCATATGAGAGACCCGGATGGAGTTCCAGGCTTCAGGTTCTGGCTTTAGCCTGGGCCAACTTCAGCTGCCACAGGCGTTTGGGGTGTGAACTAGCAGATGGGCAATCTTTCTCTTTTTCTTTTGCTCTCCCTGTTCTCTTTCTTTAAAATAAGTAAAATAAATTAATAAAAATGAAAATAAAAATAGAGCAATTATATAAATTCTATTTCAAAGAAAGTAACTATTGCTAATGTGTGAGAAAGGAATTATAGCATGATAAGTAGATGTGAAGTGATACTCATAAGTGGTCCTGTTTATAGCTATGGAGATTGAAGTCATGGATTTTGGAGCAATTTTGGAGAATTACTGGAACTTGCAGCTGGATTATTAGAGGATAGATAGGAAAGGAAAGAATTTCTAAATATTTGCTAGAGCAACTAGGTAGACCATCATGCTAGGTATTGATGTTTTCAAAAACAAATGTTGTAGATCTTAAAGGTTTTGTTTGAGGCATGTTAATGAGATGCTGATTAGAAATTCAAATGAACATATTAATTTTTTAAAAATATTTATTTATTTGAGTCAGAGTTACACTGAGAAGGAGAGGTAGAGAGAGAGAGAGAGGTCTTCCATCCGATGGTTCACTCTACAATTGGCTGCAATAGTCGGAGCTGTGCTACTCTGAAACCAAGAACCAGGAGCTTCTTCCAGGTCTCCCACATGGGTGCAGGGGCCCAAAGGCTTGGGCCATCTTCCACTGTTTTCTCAAGTCACAGCAGAGAGCTGGATCGGAAGTGGAGCAGCTGGGACTTGAAGGGGTGCTCATATGGGATGCTGGCACTGCAGGCAGTGGCTTTACCTGCTATGCCACAGTGCTGGCCCCGAAAATATTAATATTGAGAGGTCAATTGAATTGAAAAATCATTTTCAGGTAAAGATCAAGGTTAGAGAAATAAACCTCAGAATCAGTGGAAATGTGGATATTCTCTAAAGCCATGGAATTGAATGAAGTCACTTGTGAGAGGGTGTAGATAGAGAAGAGAAAGATCCCTGGGTCCAAACTCTGAAGCTTTCTAATATTTTATAAAATAAGGAGCCAGCAAAGGAATGGCTAGTGAGGATAAAGGCAAAACCAGTAGAATGAACAGCTGAGAGCTGGACACAGAGAGGCTTTCCTGGAGGACTGAATGGCTTAGCTATGTTCAGTGTGGCTGAGAAGTCTATCAGGAGGAGACCAGGAGTGCTACTGTTGGACAGAAAACATACAAATTGTTGGCAATCACAATGTGTAATCTCAGTGGATGGTGTTACAAAAAAAAAAAACTGCTGAAATAGGTTGAGAAAATGAAAGGTGACACAGGGAGGCAGAGACTGTAAACAACCTTTTCAATAAATTTTGCTGTGAAGGAAGTAGTACAATGGGGTAGTAGATATTAGAATGTCAAGGAGACCGTTTTCTTCTTTTTTATTAGGTATTTATTTATTTGAAAGACAGAGAAAGAGAGATGGGGGAAAGGGGAAGAGACAGAGAAAAAAAGAGAGATTGATCTATCTTCCACTGTTGGTTCACTCACATCATGTCCACAGCACTCAGGGCAAGGCCAGGAGCCTGGACATCCATCCAGGTCTCCCACATGGGTGAAAAGGTCCCAAGTAGTTGGGTCATTAATTGCCACTTTCTCAGACACATTAGCAGGTAGCTGGATCTGAAGAAGAGAAGCTGGGATTTGAACTGGCACGCAATATGGGATGCTGGCATCACAAGCAGTAGCTTAACCCACTGTGCTACAATGCCAGCCCCAAGGAAACTTTTTAAAAATGCACAGATCCAAAGTTTCTTTTGATGCTGAGAATAATCCAGCGGAAAAGCAAAATTAGTAATGCATTGCAAATAGAGTTATAATTGCAGGTAGAAGATTTTTTACGGAGTCTGAGGTGTGGTATAGGATAAATTGGAGACTTGGGATTTAATAAGAAGGGTGCATCTTCCATTTAACCAGGCAGGACAGTGGAGATTACACCTAGAGATACTTGGTAGATTTAGTGTTGGGAAGATGAGGGAACTTCTGTTTAATTGTGTCTATTTTAATTAGAAAATCTAAAGCAAGATTGCAAGTATGGATGCCTTGGAAAGCAATGGAATAAATTACACACACACACATACACACAAAGAAAATCACCAAGAAGATATGCAAACTTCATAGGATTTGTACGGACAAGGCTTAGAAGAGCCAGTTCGTGCCATTTCATGCATCTGTGATAAAAAGTGGCCTCACTCTCTATGGATGCCATTGAAATGGGAGAAATTGGGGAAAGGGATATATAATTTTGCTAAATCTAAAAAAGGCATTTTAGCAAATTGGTAACAGTGATATATTTCAACTCTTTGTGTAACCAGGGAGCCTATAAATAAATTCTGTGTTACATTCATTTAATTGGAATGATGATTTTCACTTACTTATCCATCCACAGTACCTGAAACAGAGTACAGGTAACGTTTGTTGAATGAATGAATGATTTTGGGGATTTGTAAAACAAGAAATAAAGTTTTTCTAGGATGGTTGGCATGGTACATAAAGGTAATAAAGCTTTAACAAATGTAATGTTTGTCTTTATATTTAGAAACAAAGATTCAATTCAGAGAGAGTAAAGCTAAAGCAGCAAACTCTTAGGAAATCTACCTCAGTTTATATTCAGCTTTGAAAACTACTAACCATAGTGATTTGAAATGTAGTGTAGGCTTAATCCTACACTACAACTCCATATTTCTTTTGGAGCAGAAGAATCCCACCAGAGTCAATAGAAAACCACAGTCCTTGTGTAATGGAAGCTAAGATGAATCAGTAGAAAGGAGCCTCATCAACAAAATATCTTTCTGTTTAGTTCTTAAATAGAATCCTGAGTGCCATAAGTTTTCATTTTTGTATCCCTATCAGTCAAGTCTGATTCAAGAGTATCAGACTTATTATATGGAAAAAATCTGGTTAATTACATAGGTAACAGCATCTAACAACCTATGGTAGTTATTGTGGTTTCTAGAAGAATGATGAATGTATTTAGGACTGTTCAGCTTGAATAGTAAAGTGTTTGTTAGGACATAGGTGACTAGTTCAGCAAATTCTCTGAAAGAGTGCCTGTAAATGTTTTAATAGAGTGCATTTAGATCAGTTGGATATCACACTGATAGCTTTGCAGCATTGGGCAGAGCCAGTAGATGGTGGTCTTAAATTGCAAGTTGCTTTTACATTAAGCCATGTCAGAAAGTGAGATAGCTAATGCTTTCCACAAAACGTCAAAATTCCCTTTTCTATTCATCAGACGCTATATATTGGAAGAAGGTGGCCCAGGAGAGCATTCTGAGGCAACATGTTAATTGTTCATTTTCTAAAAGCACAATTCTCTTGAAATACACACAGACAATTCATCACGGTACTTTAAAAATTCTGCAGTCCTTTTACCAGAATTCAATATAAATGGCTTTGTCTATTGCTTTTCTTTAAAAACATAAGAAAGTTTAAATTTCTGACTTTTAATACTATCTATTAGAATTCTGAAACAACAGTGCCAACTCTGAGCTGCAGTGGGGAACTAAGGTAAGGAAGTCATCCACTTAACATTCCCTATTGTTAAATGTGCTTTTGAGACTCAATTGGAAGAGCATTACAATGCCTTGTAATTATGTAGACTGACTAGAATTAAAGCCTTTAGAAATTAATTTTGAGTTGAAATATTAAATTAAGTAGAATGTTTTATCATAATGGCATAATTTAAAACTAACTAAAAATAGCATTAATAATAATCATGATCACTCTCCGTTCATTAAAAGAAGAGATGTAGCACTAAATTATTGAATGATCAAATTTACGGTGCCTAAGTTAGTAAAGATTTTGCAATAGTGTAAATCATGCTACATGATTTCTGTCCAGTGACTATAGCAAATTAGTCACTATAGTAAATTTTAAAGGGTGTTAATAATACAAACACTCCAGTGTTGGAAGCTTTGGTAGAATGCTACTACATGCGTGCTTGAACATTCAAATATTCCAGTTTTCCTCTTAACACTTTATTATATAACTGCCATGGGTAGTAGCAGGGATGGACAATTACACCTGGAACAAAAGAAAAGGGTAAGCCTTTTATTTTTATAGGCCAACGATTTATGAGAAGTGATTTCTGCTTCCCAACATTAACCTTCGTCCTCTTTCTGTTCAACAGTCTTCTGATTTTCCTCTGAAATTGTACTGTCTGTGTTCTAAGCACAACATATGTTGCCCATTTTCTTTAATAATTATTTGATCAACTCAATTTATGAAAATTCTACAAACCCAAAATAGCAGGGAATCATTTGCTTTTAAGCCTATTTAAAGTCACATATATAGAGATAAATGCACGATTTTCATGATTGAATCAGCTGTACTAATATATGAGTTGTGAAATGGGTATGTCATGTAAGAGCATACACACTAATCTCCTGATCAATGAGAGTGGGGTCAGTGATGGGGGATGATATGTTTATTCTTTGTTTCTTAAGGAAAGTTTTCAGATGTGTTGAAGTGTATAAATGCTATATTTTTATGTGTAATGGTTTTGAATGCCTTTTTTCTCTTTAATCGCGGATATGACTTTTAGTATCTGATCCATAAAGCTTCACATTTGAGAACCTCTAAACTCACATAAGATGACAGCTTTTTGGGATGTGGGTAACTGTTATGACTCAACCAAATCACCCTTTAAAATTTAATTCTTAAGGTTCAGTGGTCAAATTACTATTTGAGATGCCTGCATCCGGTATCAAAGTGCCTGGTCCTGGCTCATCTGTTCTGATCCAGATTCCTACTAATATGCATTGTGGGAGGTAGTAGGTGATGGCTCAAATATCTGAATCTTGGCCACTCATGTGGAAGACCCAGATGGAGTTCTAGGCTCCTGGCTTCAGCTTGGCTCAGCCCTGGCCTTTGTGGGCATTTGGAAAGTGAGCCAGTTCATGAATCAATCAATCTCTCTCTCTCTCTCTCTCTCTCTCTCTCTCTCTGTATATATGTGTGTGTATATATATATATTTATATCTAATAAAAATGAAATTAAATAAAAAATTTAAAATAAATTTTAATTCTTTTCTGGTTTAAAAAGTAATGTTGTTTATGAGTATTTTGTAATATAAAGAATACATATTGCACATCTGTTAATATATAATGGAAGTTTTGGGAAATTGTAGGTAAATATGTTACCTCACCAAATTTACCATTATGAATTAACTTCAGAGATTGTCAGAATTACTTTGGCTAAGAATATTAGTTCAGAGTAAAACAAACACTCAGTACTTTTCTTTTACTGGCTGTGAGTTTCTCCCATATCTTTAGCATTATCCCCAAATCATTTTGGTGCAAGGAAACACCATGTTGCTGCAGAATCTCATGAAAAATATAGACTGAAAATGGTGTGATGTGAAAGCCCAGTAATGTACGCTCCTTCACAGAGTTGTGAGGTATTGTTACCAACAAGCTAGTTATTAACAGCCAAACATTCTTGATCATTTACTTACACGTTCACATCACTTTATAAACCACTGTGTGAATAAAATCAATGTACTTGGTATATCCATATTCTCAAGCTCACTATGTATCTTAAGATAATTGTGTATGTGTATGTTTGTACTGTATCAATTCAACAGCTTGAATATTCAGTATAGAACCACACGTATCATATTGGGACACTTGATTGGACTCAGGAGTCGAACAGACATCTGAAAACATCTATCTGCTCATTAGTATTGTTTCAGTGACTCCTTTGGCTTTTATATAACTCAGGGAATAGGAAATCATAACATCATAAATAGTGTTAATCTGGAACTATCGATGTAGCCAGAGCAATTTTAAGCCAATAATTTCTCATTAGGCTAATGCTTGTAAAGTTTCTTATCCAAAGAAGTTTTTTTTTTTTTTTTTCATTTTTCTTCTTTTGACTATTCAGTGGCCAATGAGGTGTAATAAGTTTTAGCAAATTGGAGTCGAGGTCTCTTAGGTTAGCTTTATTCTTTGCTGTAAATTACAGCAGCTTTATAACTGCTTAACACAGCTCTTGAATCAAGAAATATCACACCTGAATTTTTCTGTTCAGGTTGAATGGCAGGAGAGAGAGAGAGAGAGAGCGAGCGAGCGAGCTCCTGGAATTCAGGATTAAATCTGCTGCTCTCAGATTCACAAACAGATTTATATTTTAACTGTTGGGCAGCTGAAGTGACAATCAAGCAGAATCTTCATAGACTAGCATCCTTTCCCATTTTGCCCCACTTTTCAGATTATAGTTTGACAGATTTTAAAATCTGAATTGCACCCTGTGTACCATTTGTATTGATGCTAACTTGGACTCTGGATCTTGTTTCAGGTATTTCATGTCCAAAACAATAAAGTGTGACTTCAATTACTTGCCTCTCATACTTCCCAGTTGTTATTTTAAGCACAGTAAAGTCAGTCAGAGCTGAGGGAAGGCTTCACATTTATTAGGCAGCAGCCTTGTAGAAGGAGACATGTGACCATAAAAAGGAAACTTATGGAGAAGTATCTCTTCCCCTAGCAGTTTTCAGTAGGTCAACAAATGGGAATTGTTTGCTGTTTTACCGCTTTCCTCCTTGACAGTTTATTAAGAATGAGGTGGGTTTTTTTCAGACTGGATTAGCAAAAACAGAAAAGTAATTAATACATAAAGTACCAAATATGAAATATTACTCTGCACAGAGGCATTTCACACTTCATTGATTTCATGAGTAGACCAGAGGTGGCAGAACAATAATTAATATGTTGTAAGGGAAAAATTATTATGCAAGGTCAGCAGCATTTGAAGACTTTACAAAGAAGACGAATTAAAAGGTAGTCAGAAACTATTTCTTAACTCGGGCTTTAAATTGAGTTTTAAGTGACTATATAGATTTTATATGAGAAGTTAGAATTTTTCATCTGTTGGTAAAATTATACCCTGTGTATGCAAATATAATATATATCAATATATCAACATTTTAGGGAAAATATGATTATACTATGTATAGGTATATGATATTCTATGTATAGGTATGACTGGATTTATCTTATATATATGGATATCATGACTTGCATTCTGAATTTGTAATGAAATTCAAAATTCAAGCAAAATCCCTTTTATATGACCAACCAGTATATATTTTATGAGAAAAATAATTTAAATTGCAGAAAAACAGAAACAAAAACACTAAAGTGAATCATCTATAACCGACAATCCTACTATGCTAATACAAAGATGTTAATGTTTTTGGTGTATATCCAAAAATATTATCTTTTCCTTATGAAATATTTTTAATGGGATACTGTAGTATTGTTTGTCCAGTGCGCTTTATCTCTGATTAAATGATTATTTCCTCCTATCATTGAACATTTTCCAGCAATATTTTTAATGGTTACATAATGCTCTACTGTTGTTTCATAATATATTTAAGCAATCCTCTGTGGATAGACAAACAAATGGTTTCTGACTTTTAACAACTTGCAGTGAATATCACTGGTGCTGTATCTTGATCATGCCCTTTGGACACATCTCTAGAAAATAGGATTCTGATTGTTTATACATAAATTGCCAAATTGTCCTCTGGAAAGGTCATCTTAGTTCATTACCAACACAGTGTCTGTTTCAAATTTACTCTCAGTTGTGATTACAAAGCTCTTCTTTGTTCTTATGTCATGTATTAAGTAATGGATTTTCCAGGATTAAGTGAAGATGATTGAGAGAAAAATCTCTTGAAATAATTTCAAAGCAAAATATTTCTAGATGGGGTGGAAATTTGGCACAGCAATTAAGTTGCTGCTTGGGATGCCTGCATCTCCTATCAAGGATTTCTGGTTCAAGTCCTATTCCTCTGTTTCCAATACAGCTTCTTGTTAATGCAGTCCTGGGAGGCAGCAGATGATGGCTAAAGTACATGGTCCATACTACCCATGTAGAAGATGCAGATTTCAATTCAATAAAATGAAAATAAATAAAATTAAAGATTTATGTATTTATTTAAATGCACAGTTACAGAGAGAGGGAAAGGGAGAGGGAGAGAGAGAGAGACAATCTTCCATCTGCTGGTTTACCCTCCAAATGGCTACAACAACCAGTGTCAGGCCAGACTAATGCTAGGAGCTTCTTCTGGTCTCCCATGTGGGTGGCAGGAGTCCAAGCACTTGGGCCATCTTCTTCTGCTTTCCAAAGTGCATTAGCAGGGATCTGAATTGGAAGTGGAGCAGTATCCCAAATGGGATATCGGTGTCACAGGTTGTAGCTTAACCCTCTATGCCACGATTCCAACCCCTAAAACAAATAGAAATAAAAAAACATTTCTAGCGACCGTCTTAAGACAAAAATAAGCAACACCACTTAGTACTGTATTTTTATCCCAAATAGTAAACTACTGATCGCTGTTATATACTATATATAAGTGATAACTTGTCACCAGTTCTGTGCACTTTACCTTAATCATCTGATTCTTTATCTTCAGAATTGCCATGTGAAATACATTTTTTAATTTTGTTTAGAATAGGAAACCAAGAATTCAAATAATTCATAAATTGTCCAAAGTTGTACAACGAGTTGATGGGAGCTTAGATTTGAATCCAGAGCACTGTGAATCACAAGATCCTATTGCCGCTACTAGAAGGGTTTTAATCTTGTGATTCTGAAAATGTCATACCTCACAATAGCATGCATAGTAGCTTATGTGTGTTTTCAACAACAACCTTTCTCAACATAATACCATTGAAGGTGTCTGCTTGGAGAAATCATAGATTTTTAACATCTGGGCTTGGGTCATAAACAGTGGGTCTCTCGCTGCTCAAACATGAGGGCTCAGGAGGCTGCAGGTCAGCAGAGGAGGCTCTCATCCTCCCTCAGTGCATATGGCTCTTGGGATAAACAGCAACTCCCAGCCCTCTTCTTGTCTCGTGACTTCTCACATACTTGAGTTGGTATGGTAGGATGACTTTCTTGTTAACCTCCTTATTTTTGGGTGAGTGTGAGATGATATAAAGATGCAAAAGGCCAGAAAACCGAGAGCAGGTGTAATGTTGGATTTTCCCTGCAAGTTTCTATGGCCCATGACTTCACGGTGTGAAGTTGGACCAGAGGGAAGTGTGATGTTTCTTTGGAGACACAGTCGTGGGAGGTCCGGGAGGGGAAGGGGAAAGATCGGTTCCAGACCATATTCAACCCCAAACATAGTGGGACTTGGTGCAGGCAAAGGAAGAGGGCACTCTCTGTTCTGGACTTGGAGCTCGACAAAGTACCCAAGCGGGGCCAGCAATTGCCTCGCTGTGGCGTTCCAGTCACATCCTGAGTCTCTGTCCTACTCATTACAAATCTTTATCCTTTCCTCTCCCTCTGCTCCCTCTCTCATCAGCAGGCTAAAGAGAGGGATGCATCTCTCACTTAAGCTTGGGGCTTTTTGGCATGGAGCTTGATTGTCTCGGTTTCCTCTTGGCAGATTTAAATTGTTAGAGAAATGAAACTCGTTTGAAAACAGTAGGCCCTGGCAGGCACTCTCCGCGGCATTGCCCAGGACTCCAGGAACAGTTGTCGCCTTGCTGCATGGCATTTGTCTAGGTTGGGTTTGATCTTACTCTCAGATTCCATATGGCAAGAAGAAATTCAGTTTTAAAGGTTTGAGCATTTATGATGGTGGGGATTGAGATCAGAAGCTTAAGTGGGAGACAGGTTACTGCATTTGGAGTTTGCAGTGTTGTGAGGGTTTTTTTTTTTTTTGTAATACTGAAATTAAGATTTAATAAAGATGAGAGATTAAAATTTTTATTTGCAAAAAACTGAAATAAATTTAAAGGGGTTTTTTCTTTCCTCTGAGTATAAAAGTGTATTTGACCATTGTGCACTTAATTTTCAAATCGTTCCACCATTATGGAAGTATAAGAATACTGACAACTAATGTGTATGTATGTTGTTTTAGAAACTAAAAGAACATTCACATATATTACTCAGTTTGAAAAGCAATTTTACTGTAAATAGGAAAACAATCTCAAATTGTATTATTTCCAGCAATATTAATGCTAACATAATCAAATTATTGCATTTCTTGATTTACTTTGTATATGTGTAACATTTTTCAAAAAACACTAGTAAAATGTAATATGCTCAGTTGTTCTAGTGTCAGGTTCTAGCATATTTACAAATGTAACTTCTAATAGCATAGAGTAATTGTAAGTAATTGGAGCAACAATACCCCTGAGAAAACAAGGTGAGATAGATAGATAGATAGATAAACAAAACAAATATGCAACAAAACCATATATAAAATGCAAAATATGAGCTGTCATTTTGTCTTTCAAATTAATAAATCTTAAAAAATGTGAAAACTTGCAAGTTTATAAATATGCATAGGAAAACCTAGGGCCAGTATTGAGGTATAGTGGGTTAAGACTGCAACATGGGTGCCAGTTTGAGTCTCAGCTACTCCACTTCTGGTCTAGCTTCCTGCTAATGTGGGCCCCAGCCACCCAAGTGGGAGTTCAGGATGGAGTTTCTAGCTCCTGGCTTCAACCTGGCACAGCCCTGGCTGTTGTGGTCATTTGGTGAGTAAACTTATGGACTGAACATTTCTCTCGTTTGCTCTTCTTTTTAATTAAATAAATCAATATTTTCAAAAATCAGAAAACTTACAAGGTCATAGATGTGCAATATTTTAAAAATCAATTTCTAGAAAACTCAACCCTGCTCCTTGATTATGTAATTAACATGTCATCTTTTTTCCTCTTGTATCACCATGTGAGTATGGAAGTGAACACTGCAAATCTGGAGTTGTGAACATAGAGTGCATTTCAGAGTCATGAATTGGGTATACTTCTCCAAAGAATACCTGAAATCTCAGGAATAGCAGTGTTTTCAACCACTAAGTTTCATGTCTACTACTTCTGTTTCTTTTGATCCTTCCACCCACTATCATTCCTCTTTGGCATGCAGTCTGTCCTCATTTCAGAATCTCAGAAAAGCAAACACTAGATACCCTTTTAATAAAAGAATATGCATAGTGGTGCATAACAAACTATTAATGAAAACTTTCTCTGTTTAGTAGTTCATGGAGTTAAAAATCAGTTGTCACTTAACACCACAAACCTGATTTTTGACCTGTGTTTATTCCTTACAGACATGACTAACTACTCCAGCTAACCCAGGTTCTGCAAAAGCTCAGACAGAGTAGGACTAAACCCAGGTAGGGGACCAATCTGGTGCAATCTAACCATTTGCAACTTTCCGCACTTCTTATGATTGTGTATAAAGGACCTGCTGTTGAATGAGGGATTAGACCGATTCCAATTATTGAGGCTTTTTAACTTTGCAGATGTCAAACCTGTTCATTTCCAGAGCAAGGTTTTTCCAGATGGGAATTAGAAAGCAAGATTTGACAAAATCTGCTTCTCCATTACTCAACACAATGGAGTATTACAGTAACTCTTCCGTTTCTGCTAATCCATTCATTTCAGGTTTGATTTACCTTTTTTGCCCTGTTCTTAAAATCTCTGTAGCTTTATAGGATTATATGTTACTATATTCAGGTTTTGAATGAATCATACTGTATGCATTTAATATGATTTCTCTGATTCCAAAGCCAGGATTAACCTGTTGTTTTGATTTAAAAGATATTATGTTCAGATATCATGTTGAGTGTTAAATTCCCCTAGTTATCTACTACTATACATCTTTTAAAATGGGTAAAATAAATTGTATTTGTTGAATGTATTGATGGAATAAAAAGAAAAAGAAAACATAGTTGTATAAAAAATTCAAAATGTTAATACTTAGTATAAACTACTGTGAAAGTACAGTGAAAATCTCCTTAGTACTGAATTCTACATTACCTCTGTTGACAACTTGCTAAGTTGAGACTACTGAAGCTGACCTCATTTCAGTTTTTGTTTATTTTCATTTGATTTGAAAGGCTAAGAGACAGAGAGAAGCAGAGACAGAGACAGAGACAAAGTCCTAACTCTGCTGATTCTTTCTGCAAATGCCTGAAACAGTTGGGGTTGCACCAAGCCAATGCTAGGAGTTGTGAACTCAATCTGGATCTCCTAGTGGGTATTAAGAATCCAACTTGAGCCCTCACCTGCTGCTTCCCAGGGTATCTATTATCAGGAAGCTGGAGTCAGGCGTAACGATTGGATTTGAATCTCTGCACTCTGGTATGGAATGCAGGCATCTCAAATGACATTTGGATCTCTGTGCAAAATGGCCACCCCAGTATACTTCATTTGAACCATGGTAAAGAATAAGTTTTGTGACTGGTAAGGCCATGAATATTGGGTGTAAAAAAGTTGGTTGATTTAATACTTAGAAATCACAGGGAAAGACTGCTCTTTTCTCCTGTGATGCTGACTTTTCTTAACTCTACTGAGACACTATGGGAAGTAGGAAGATGCAGAAGGGATTCTCATATTATTTGAGGGAATAAAAATCTAATAATATCAAAATCTTGGAGATGCTTAGAATTAGACACACGCCATTCTAAACGTTTACATATATCAACTCAACTAATTCTCACAATGGCCTTAGAAAGTTGATACCACTATTTTCATCATCATGTAGATAAGGAATGGGAGACACAGGAAGGTGAGGAAAATTGCTCAAGCATAAATGGGTGGTAGAACCATGGTCCAAATTTGGGAAATCTGGATGCAACTGATGCTCTAAACCACTCTACTCACTGTGTTTATAAAGTCGTACAACTAGTCGTTTGTCAACCCAGAAATTATATCAAATAAATACAACTCAATCAAATGAGAATAGATAAAGACCAAATGAGGAATTGGATAAACAGCTGGTCTATGTTTCTTTCCTGCACAAACTCTCTTTATAAAAGTAGAAATTTCAGATATGAGTTTCACTGCACACCAGCTGCTGAGCCCATTTCTAGTACAGCTCATCTGCTAAGCTTATGAGCCTGTGAATCATAAACCTTTTGGACATACTACTGTGTAGTCTCCTTTTGATCACACTGTACACATGAGGGAAAGAAATATAGAATATGGAATACTCTGGTTGTGCAAACCACATTCAAATAATTTGCCAGTACTTGTGGAAGGCACGTATTGATTGTCTAAATCAGAGTTTGCGGAAGATATAGAAGTTTATATATACTTATATATACTTTGCTATAAACAAGAATAGGGACAACGAACATCCAAACTGAATTTTGGCATGTTGAAAAAATTGTTTATATACATGTCTATTTGCAAACTAGCAACTATTTATTAAAATCAATGTCTTTTAGTCTTTGAAATTTCTGCTATTTACTAGGAAGACCAATTTCTTTTGTTTTGTTTGTTTGGTGGCTTTGTTGAAATCATTATGTATGACCATATATCCAGTTTCTTCCAGAGAAGTCCAACATTACTTTCTATCCCTAATGAAAGAGGATATCCCTAAGCATTTTGGTATATCTGAGAATAAAAATGAAGCTATAAATGAAAAATAGCAGTTCATATTTTTTCTAGGAATATATAGTTTGCATATACATGTTTATATTTTCAACTAGATTCTAAATTCTTCAAAACAAAGCATATTGACTATTTTTGTATAATGTACCCCTCACCTCCCTCTCCCCCATATGATGACTTAAGTGATATGGATATAGTAGATGCTTAATAAATATTTGCCATGTGAATAAATTGCTTTCCATTACTGAAGCTGATTTTGGAATTAGGTTTTAAAGTGTGAAAGGACTCAGAAAGAATATACATAATAGACAAGGTTTGAAACAGGGTCTGAATGTAAATCAAGCATCTGTGTCAAGTGCCTGATTTTGAAATTGCAAACTGCAGTTGACTGTAAAGCAAATAGGCATGTCAGTGCATCTCATCCTGCTGAAGCTCAAAAGGTAGAATGAAAAAGAAGAGGTGAAGTCAGCATTTGCTTTCTGGCCACATGCTCTGCCTTTCAAGCCCTGACTGAGCTACAGCATAAGGTGTGAAACTAGGACAAATGTTCCAAGTTCTTAAAACTGAGTATTTTATTTAACTTCATCTTGCTTAGGAAATCTGTTTTGGGATTTGAGTCTTTTGAGAGAGATGGGTGACTAGGGGATGTTTAGGTTGTTAAATAGAAACAAGAAAACTGCATGATCTTTGACAACAAAAGCCCAAACAAATGGTGGCATAGAGTAGTAGCTTTGATTGTGGAGATCATAACCACAGTACAGTGTTTGGTTCCCAGACACACAAGGAAAGACTCTTGGATAAGAACACTAAGGAGTTGGTTTCCTGTCCCAAATCATTATCTCCCCAATGTTAAATACTGGAAATTTATTTTGTACCAATTTTATAATTTTCTAGGATAAATTCAAAATTTGTAAGGATTGGGAAATACGCAGTATAGTCAAAACAGGTGACAAGGGCAGAGGCAGGAGAGAAAATGTTTGAAATAGTAGACAATCTATTTGTGGTATAAATAACCTTCAAATGCAAAAGATCTTTCTTGCTCAATGAAAAAAGACAGCTTAGAAAAACTAGGTAGCCAAGAATGAAATATTATATCTCTCATAATATTTTCTATTTCCATCATTGATAAAATAATGCAGAACAGATTGATTATAAACATGAACTCTACTTATTGATTAGCATAAAATACATAATTTGTCCCTCTACTCTGAGAGTTCTGTTCCTCTGAGAGATAACAAGCATTGAAATTATTCAATTAGATGAAGCCTCTAGTTGCTTTTAGTCAATTTATAGTTAATATTAAGAGATGTATTCTTAAATGTCACATTTAAAAGAAAACCCATTTTTTGCTATTAAATGTCTTTTCTTAACCAAATTTCCTCCTTCTATCACTAGCCCATTTTGTGTAATTCTGTGCTGAAATAAAAGTAGCTCACATATATTGAGCCCTGTAGTACCTGACAGGGAATCTTTCTAAATTCCTATGTTAACTCATTTAATCTTCATAATAATGTTCAGAGAAATGCAATTATCTCCATTTTAGATATGAGGAAATTCAGGCACAGAAAAGTTAAGCAACTTGCCCAGGTTTTGCACTTTATAAGCTGTAAGGCCAGGCTTCATTTTGCGGAGGTCATCCTTTTAACCAAGGTGCCATTCCTTGACAGAGAGGACAATGTTTGTTCATCTTCGTATTCTCACACCTTACCTGGTATCTAGTATTTCACTTAGAAAGCATTTGTAAAACAGAAAATGCATTAAGCTTTAGACTGTACATCCCTTCATTTTTTTTTAAGATTTATTTATTTATTTTTTGAAAGGCAGAGTTACAGAGAGGCAGGTCCACTCTGCAAATAGCTGCAATAGCCAGAGCTGGGCTGATCTGAAGCCAGGAGCCAGGAGCTTCTTCCCGGTGCCTCACACGGGTTCAGGGTCCCAAGGACTTGGGCCATCTTCTACTGCTTTTCTAGGCCATAGCAGAGAGCTGGATCAGAAGTGGAGCAGCTTGGACCTGAACCAGCACCCACCTGGGATGCTGGCACTGCAGACAGCAGCCTTACCCACTACACCACAGCACCAGCCCCCCCATCCCTTCATTTATCCTCCCAATTCTATAGACAGATCCTCATCTGTCCCTCTTTATCTAAGTAAAAGCTCCTCATTAATGTCACTATTTAGTTGATGCCAGTTGCAAGTACAATTTTAACCTTTTCATTCTCTTGCTCAAAAAAATCTATAGGGGCCGGTGCTGTGGCATAGCAGGTAAAGCCACTGCTTGCAGTGCCAGCATCCCACATGGGTGTTGGTTTAAGTCTCTCAGCTGCTCCACTTCCAACCCAGCTCTCTGCTATTCCTGGGAAATCAGTAGAAGATGGCCCCTGCACCCATGTGGGAGACCCAGAAGAAGCTCCTAGCTCGGATCAGCGCAGCTCTGGTGATTGCAGCCATCTGGGGAGTGAACCAGAGGATGGAAGACCTCTCTCCTCTGCCTCTCTGAGGCTCTCAGAGGCTCTGCCCCTGCCTCTCTGCTCTCTGTAACTCTGCATTTCAAATAAATAAATTAATCTTAAAAATCTATAGATTCCAAATACTTATCTCTTATGTCTGGCATTCAAGATTCTCTATGCTTTGTCCAATCCTACTTTGCTTTTATCTCCTACAGCCCTGAACATATTCAGTGGGCCAAATTGTACTACTCACTGTTGTCATAGAATGTCTTATGATTTGATAGTTGTTGTATGTTTTCCCTCTGCTATTAGGTGCTCCTGAGAGCCTCATCTGACTCACACCTGTGATTAAGGCTATTAATTTATCAAGGTGTGAATCAAATGTTATCACTTTAGTAATGCTCTCCACTGATTTTACTTGACCATATTTCCTCCCTCATTTGAACACAAGTGGTACATTACCACATTCTGCTCTATATTAAATGCCTTTTCCTTTTCCTTCTTGCTAGGTTATACATCTCTTGAGAGAGGATTATATCTTACTCCTCTTTATTAATATGTGACAGTAGGACACACAAGGAAAACCATGGATAAACTGTCTGGCTTCCACCAAATAATCAACATTTTCAATTCTTCTAATGACTATTTTGAGAAAATGTGCTATCAGAGAGTGAAACTTTAGAGCAAGAAGGGCAGCTCTTGGAATGATTTCATTTACCTGCCATATTTTACCACTAAGAAAATGGAGGCATGGGTGGGTCTTTGGCAGAGTGGTTAAAATGCCATTTGGGACATATGCATATCATATAGAAGTGCTTGTGTTCAAGTCCCAGATCCACCCTGCATTCCTGGTTCTGGCTAATACAGACCCTGGGAGGCAGTGGTTAAGGCTCAAATAGTTGGATTTCTGCTACAGATTTGGAAAATCTGAATTGAGTTTCCAGCTACATGCTTTAACCTGGCCCAGCCTTGGCTACTGTGAATATTTGGGGAGTGAATCAATTGATGGGAGACATGATTATTCTCTCTCTCTCTTTTCCCCTCCACACCTTTCAAATAAGCAAAATAAATAAATAAAAATTTTGAAAACAAGGCTTGAGGAAGTTGAGAGCTTCAGAGTGCCAATGGCTAAGCTCCATGATGCCTGTGCTTAGTCCTATGCCATTACTCCCATATTTAATGCTGTCTCATCACATTTCTGAAGGTGGAGAGATTGTTTATAGGAGAAAGGACTTTGTAAATTTCCAGTTTACATAGACTGTCTTCACAGACCCTTTAATGATTTGTCCAGCAGAGTAAGAGTATTAAGACCTCAATGTCGTAACTATAGTTTGACTTTTTTTTTACAGTTTTTTTTTATTTGAAGGGCAGAGAGAGAGAAAAAATCAGAGACAGAGTTTTTAAAAGAAATTTATTAATATATTAGATCCTCAGGGTCATAGCAAATACACGATAATTACTACAACAATTCTAATCAATTCTTATGTTAATGTGATATTAATACAAAGAGAACAACAATGTTGTTCTTAAGTAAAATTCCGAGACCATATTGATATTTTCCTTCCTCCCTCCTTCCCTCCCTTGGTCTCCATCTCCCTCACTCCATCACCCCTTCCCTCCTCCCCTCCCTTCTCTCATCTTTCCCCCTTTCCTTCCCCTCCCCTTCCCTCCCCTCCCTCTCCTCCCTTCCCCTCCCCTCCCTTTCCTCCTCTCCCCTCCCCTCCCTTCCCTCCTCTCCCCTTCCCTCCCTCCCCTCTCCTCCCCTCCCCTCCCCTCCCCTTCCCCTCCCCTTCCCCTCCCCTTCCTTCCTCTACCCTCCCCTCCCCTCCCTCTTTCCCCCTCCATCCTTCCTTGCTTCCTTCATTCATTTCATCTTCCCTTCCTTCCTCCGTCATTCCTTTTATAATTTTGAAATGATATATCTTTCATTTATGTTATCATCAAAGGATAATCCTCCACTAAGTAAAGAATTCAACAAGTGAAAAGTAAAAAGACCATAGTTCAGCAGGAATATAGCCAAAGGCTATCAACAATAATCAAATGAAAAGATGTCCATTTCACTAATACAGCAAATTTTAAGTAATAACAGGTCAATAAAACTATAGTAGTATATCATTCTTAGTCATTGGTTTGACAAAGATATAAAACAAAGTTTGACAAAACTATATTTGCACATTACTGATACACACAGGCATTTCTTTTGGTTTTGTTATTTGATTCTTTTTTTTTTTTTAATTTTAGCTCCCTCATATAAAGGAGAAAGTGTGGTATTTGTCTTTCTATGTTGGGCTTTTTTCACACAACATGATGTATTCCAGTTGCACCCATTTTGATGCAAAAACTAGAATTTCATTCTTTTTTAGATGAATAAAGACAGAAAGTGATTAATGCTGGCAAAGATTTGGAGAAAGGGGAACTCTTATACACTACTGGTGGGAAGGAAAATTAGTGCAGCTAATGTGGAAAACAGTATGGAGATTTCTTTAAAAACTAGAAGTAGCCTTGCCATATGATCCAGCAATCCTGCTACTGGGTATATACCCAAAAGACATAAACACATTTTATAATTTTTATAATTTTAAATTAATGTCTGGCTAATTGTTATTATAGAGATTGGTTATAAAAGATATGTCCTTATGTGAAATCTTGATTTATACTTTAACTTTTTTCATATGTAGTCTATATAAGTAGATATTACCTCTTCACACCTCAAAAAACCCTAAAAATTAAAAAGAAAAGCTGTCAGATATGCTGAGTAAGTATTCTTCCCCAGTTTATGGTAAAGCAGCTAGAAGGAAGCACTGGCAACTATTTGGATTGTGATATTAGCCAAGTCAGTAGCCATGAGGGTTCTTACTCTCATATTGTAGATAAAAAGACATTCTGCTTCCTCAAGGGAGGGTAACTAGGGGCTGGTGTTTGATGCTGTTGTTAAATTGCCACTCAAAACATCTGCATCCCATATTGGAGTGGTGGTTTCAGGCCAAGCCCTCTGTTTCCAACCCAGCATCCCGATAATGCACTTTCCACGAAAGAGCAGATGATGGCTCAAATACCTGGGTCCCTGATACCCAAGTGGGAGATCTGGATAGAGCCCTCTTCTCCTGGTTTCACCCTTGTCCAGCCAAGGTTGTTGTAGGCATTTGGGAAGTGAATTAGTAGATGCAAGATCTCTGTCTCTGCCTTTTAAATAAAATGAAAATAAATAAGTAATTTTTGAAGAAATTAAACTAAGAGTAACTCTCACTTCTTGATGTAACTCAGCATCCTAGGTATTGCTTCTTGGCCTTTTGACTAAGATCAAGTGTAACATCCTAGGTAAAATTTTATGAGCAATGAGACTGCAAGTGACAAGTTCTAATAAGTCTAAAGTCCATGCTGCAGAACCAGCCACCAATGCCAATGAGCCATGAACTTGATCAGCTTGGTTTCCCCATCTACTTTCAGATGATGGGGATGTGATGGTTTAACATGTTATACTACTAATGATGATACATTGCTAATGATGATCAGTTGTACCTTCTCAAATGAGATATCAATACTAATAGGAACAAGTACTCCCAGGCACTGAATAAGTAAAACTATTTTGAGAAGCTGTGATTATGACATGGAATGACATTGAGATCTGCTTCTTTTGAAGAAAGGAAGAAGAAGATTTTCCCAAGATGTTGCATAAAATGCATGCTGCATTTGTATGTGGAGGAAAAGAATTGGCTGTAGAAGGAGCACTGCAGTGAAATTTGGTTTCAAACCTTGCCCTACATTTTAACCCAGGTTTCAACCTAAAGAGAATTTTGTCTATTTGAGATCTACACTTCTTATAGCAGTGATGCACATACCGCCACAATCTGATCCAACTACCTTGCCACTTCTGTCACTTCTTCCATCCATATTTTCACCTCTTCCAGTAAGAATGTGCTGCTCACTATGCTTAGAACATGCTGATTTCACAGAATCCAGTAAAGATGCATTTATTAATGCCTACCATATGCTTGGAATTTTGCTAAGAACTATTAAATAAGGAAGATGAGAAGGTGCCACTTCGGTACTTTTAAGATTTATTTATTCATTTACTTAAAAGGAAAAACAGAGAGAGGAGAAACAGAGATCTTACCTACACTAAATCACTCCCCAAATGGCCACAACAGCCAGGGCCAGGCCAGGCCAAAGCCAGGAACCAACAACTCCATGTGGCTCTTCAAATGGGTGGCCTGAGCCCAGCTGCCTGAACCGTGGTGCCTTCCTTGCCTTCTCAGGCACATTAGCAGGAAGTTGGATCAGAAGCAGAGTAGCTTGGACTCAAACTGGCAGTCCAAAAGGGAATCCTGGCATCTCAAGAAGCAGCTGCCCCTGTGCCACAACACCAGCCTCTGCTTCTATCCTTAAGTCATTGAAAATCTAGAGGGAAAGAAAAGAAAGTCCACAAATTTCTCTGATATGAAGTAGAGTGAGCAGTGCTGAGCATAAGGTGTTGAAACGCAAATTGAATTTATATAAGGATATCAAAGGAGTTTGTTAAATTGAATGTCTGTGTGCAATTATAATTGAGTTGAGGTCCCAAACAAGTTTTAAATAGGGAATTAATGATCAAGCACATGAGGTAAGCATTTTGAAGGATAAACTGGAGATACACATATTAACATGAGGGAAGCCATATTGTAAGTCAGTTGTAATAGCTGTTCATGTTGGCTATGATAAGGGCCATGAAGGTAATCCCTGGGAGTAGAAGTGAGAGGAAAGGGACAATTTCCAATAACATTGCAATAATATTGCTATTATAGTACAGTGGTCCAGCCTGTGATTCTAGAGTCATACATGGGTTTGCATCCTGTCTCTGCCATTTATTAGCTTTGTCACCTTAAATAAATTAAGAAATTGATCCATGCATCAGCATCTTTATCTATAAAATTAAAGTCATCTTGGCACCCAAGTCACAAATGTGTTTTCGGTTCATATGAAATAATCTTTATAAAGTACCTGGCACAGAGAAAGCACTCATGAATGTTTAACATTATTGTGCATGACTTTTATAGAAGGTGGCTGAAGAATATGGCCGGCATATCCTTTCCTCCAACTGTTTAAAAAATTTTTTCCATTTATCTCTCTACTATTTTGAAATCTACTCACTGCATTTCTTTGGTGAATAATTCCTTCACTAGTCCTGTACTTAGTGATTTTTCTTACCCTAAGTACTTAAAACATTGCTCTCTTGTACTAATCAAAACACTTCTCAATTGTTCCTTTTTGTCATTAATTTTTTCTTATTTAAATTATTTTTTCTTATTTAAATTAATTTATAAATTTCTTAAATGTTTGTGCTACTTACTTTCTTATATATTTATGTGTTTTCACTTAATTTGAAAGAAAGGGAGAAACAAACTACGATCTTTTATCCACTGACTCACTCCAAAACTGCCCACAATGTCCATCCAGGACTGGACCAGACCAAAATTAGGAGCCCAGAACTCCATTGGATCCCATGTACTTGAGCTACCATCTGCCGCCTCCCTTGGTGTGCATTAACAGGAAGCTGAATTCCAAGTGGAGTAGACAGGACTTGGACCAGACACTGTAATGAGATTGGGCATCCCAAATAGCAACTTACTCAATGCTCCAATTGTCCATCTCTAGTGCTATTTATTACATTTCTCCAAAGCACCTGGATTAGTTTGTACATTTGTCCATGTTAAAATTTGTTGGTTAATATGTCAATTCCTATTTATCAGAATTCAAATAAATTGTAACGCAGATTTACTAGAGGGCATGATTTTACTTTAGTCTAATTTCTTGGTACTAGAACCATCTTCTAATCCTCAGCTCAAAGTCTGTAAGAAGACAATGCAATAAGTTAAAAATACCCCTGCATATGATTGTGATAAAGGCTGGATACCAATGGAAAAGTGCAAAATTGCCAGATAAGACTGGAAATCACCAAGGAACCATCTACCCAAGAGACAAGGTAGGAAGTAGCTGACTCTACATATATTCATGACAACTTGCAATAAGTTCTTGAATTTACTTCAGTTTTGTAGGGCAAAGATACCCTTTTCAAGAGTAGTTAGTATTCATTCCATAATTTACTGTATTCTAAATGCAGTTTAAAATTATTTTGTCTGGAATGGGAGACAGTCTTATTTTGAAGAAGCTCTAATTTCTTGTTAAAAATTGAAAATGCTGGGGAAAAATGAAGTAACCACTAGAGGTCCGGCAAGATGGCGGAATAGGAAGGGAGCACACTGATAGTCTGGGGAGAGATAGTTTAATAAAAGTGGAGATACTGCAGGTTCAAGGAAGAGTAGGGGAGGAAACAGCAGAAGAAACTCTTCCGGAACGCGTGACTCACAGCGGACCTGCGTGGAGAGCGTGGGAGCCCACAGTTCGGGACATCAGCGGCAGACTCAACACACCAGCGCTGGAACGCGAGGTGAGCCGAACCTCAATAGCCCGAGACACCGGCAGGCAAGCGGAGAGAAGAGACTAGAGGGAACGACCCCCGGGGGGGGGAAGTTCACAAGGCTAACTGGAAGAGAGAGAGAGAGAGAGAAAAAAGGGTGACTAGTACGGACACGGGTTTCTCTCTCTCCGCTCACCTCTCAAGGGCGAGCAAGACAAAGAGAAGGCGCCATCTTGGACATACGTCATAAGCAGAGCGACCTCAGGTCTGCACTGGCCCTGAGCCTAGCAGAAAAACCTGACTCTGGGCGGGGCGAATTAACAGGAGATTAGGAGCTAGTAAATTTGTGGTGCTACTGAACTGAGACTGTGAAAAAAGAGACGGTGGGGGAGAGAACTCACGGAATTCACGTGAGCACTCTCCAGAGACGCTACAATTCCGTAACTTTGGCAACCCAGTGGGAGGCTGAAGGAGAATTTGAGCCCACTCTGAGGGCCGAACAGATTCCCTGTGGGGATCTTGGGAAAGAGCTTCCGATCTCTGGCTCCTGTGGGTATATCATTTGCCTGCTAACTACCTCCAACTTCGTTCAGCTGTGCGGAATTACTTCCCTTTTGAATCAAAAAAAAAAAAAAAAAAAAAGAGAGAGAGAGAGAGAGAGAGATTTACCACGCCTAACCTGGGAGTGTCACCTTTGGCACACCAAACAGAGCTCTCAGGCCACACCCATCTCAAGCCCTAAGGCTCCATCAAAAACAGATAGTCCACTTAATCTAGAGTCATAGTATAACAAGAAAAAGCACCACAGTGAAGAAACCAAATATCTCCAATATGCCAAATAACAAACGCAAAAACCGAGGTAATAAAAACAAGGAAGTCACCATGACGGCCTCAAATGAAAAAGACACCCCAATTCAAGATTATGAAGATGATGACATAGAAGAAATGCAAGAAGCAGATCTCAAAAAATTGATAAGAACATTAAGAAGTTCTCAAAAACAAATTCTGGAACTACACAAATCCTTACTGGACAAGATAGAAAATCTCTCTCGTGAAAATGAAATATTAAGGAGGAATCAAAATGAAACGAAACAACTAGTACAACAGGAAACTGTGATAGTGACTGAAGTGAACAATTCAATAGATCAAATGAAAAACACAATAGAGAGCCTTACAAACAGAATGGGTGAAGCAGAAGAGAGAATATCGGACTTAGAAGACAGAGAACAGGAAAGGATACAGTCAGACCAAAGAAAAGAAGAGGAAATTAGAAATCTGAAACATATTGTCGGGAATCTTCAGGATACTATTAAAAAACCCAACATTCGGGTTCTAGGAGTTCCTGAAGGCATGGAGAGGGAGAAAGGATTAGAAGGCCTTTTTAGTGAGATATTAGCAGAAAATTTCCCAGGTTTGGAGAAGGACAGAGAAATCCTAGTACAGGAAGCCCACAGAACCCCTAATAAACACGACCAAAAGAGATCCTCACCACGACACGTTGTAATTAAACTCTCCACAGTGAAACATAAAGAAAAGATCCTAAAATGTGCAAGAGAGAAACGTCAAATTACTCTCAGAGGATCTCCAATCAGACTCACAGCTGACTTCTCATCAGAAACTCTAAAAGCTAGGAGGGAATGGCGAGATATAGCCCAGGTACTAAGAGAGAACAACTGCCAGCCCAGAATATTATATCCTGCAAAGCTATCATTTGTGAATGAAGGTGAAATAAAGACTTTTCATTGCAAACAGAAATTGAAAGAATTTGTTGCCACTCGTCCAGCCCTACAAAAGATGCTTAAAGATGTGTTACACACAGAAACACAGAAACACGGTCATCAATATGAAAGAAGGTAAAGGAAGGAAACCAAGGAAGGAAACCTCACAGCAAAAGATCACAGGGAATTCAAAGCATATATTAGAACTTATCTTTGGCAAATGGCAGGGCAAAGTTACCACTTATCATTAGTCACTTTGAACGTGAATGGCCTGAACTGTCCAGTTAAAAGACACCAATTGGCTGATTGGGTTAAGGAACAAAACCCATCTATTTGCTGCTTACAAGAAACACATCTTTCCAACAAAGATCCATACAGACTGAAAGTGAAAGGCTGGAAAAAGATATACCATGCCAACAGAAATGAAAAAAGAGCGGGCGTAGCCATCTTAATATCGGACAACATAAACTTTACCACAAAAACTGTTAAGAGAGACAAAGAGGGACACTATATCATGATTAAGGGATCAATTCAACAGGAAGATATAACAATTATCAATGTATATGCACCTAACTACAGGGCACCAGTTTATCTAAAAGATTTATTAACGGACTTAAAGGGAGACTTAGACCCCAATACAGTAGTACTGGGGGACTTCAATACTCCACTCTCAGAAATAGACAGATCATCCGGTCAGAAGATCAACAAGGATACAGTAGATTTAAACGACACTATAGCCCAAATGGATCTAACAGATATATACAGAACTTTCAATCCTACAGCTAAAGATTTTACATTCTTCTCAGCAGTACATGGAAGCTTCTCTAGGATTGACCACATACTAGGCCATAAAGCAAGCCTCAGCAAATTCAAAAGAATTAGAATCATACCATGCAGCTTCTCAGACCATAAAGGAATGAAGTTGGAAATTACCAACTCAGGAATCCCTAGAGCATACGCAAACACATGGAGATTGAACAACATGCTCCTGAATGAACAATGGGTCATAGAAGAAATCAAAAGAGAAATCAAAAACTTTCTGGAAGTAAATGAGGATAACAGCACAACATACCAAAACTTATGGGACACAGCAAAAGCAGTGTTAAGAGGAAAGTTTATATCAATAGGTGCCTACATCAAGAAATTGGAAAGGCACCAAATAGATGAGCTTTCTATTCACCTCAAGGATCTAGAAAACCTACAGCAAATCAGACCCAAATCTAGTAGGAGAAGAGAAATAATTAAAATCAGAGAAGAAATTAACAGGATTGAATCAAGAAAAACATTACAAAAAATCAGCCAAACGAAGAGCTGGTTTTTTGAAAAAATAAACAAAATTGACACCCCATTGGCCCAACTAACTAAAAAAAGAAGAGAAAAGACCCAAATCAATAAAATCAGAGATGAAAAAGGAAATGTAACAACAGACACCACAGAAATAAAAAGAATCATCAGAAATTACTACAAGGACTTGTATGCCAGCAAACAGGGAAACCTATCAGAAATGGATAGATTCCTGGACACATGCAACCTACCTAAATTGAACCAGGAAGACATCGAAAACCTAAACAGACCCATAACTGAGACAGAAATTGAAACAGTAATAAAGGCCCTCCCAACAAAGAAAAGCCCAGGACCAGATGGATTCACTGCTGAATTCTACCAGACGTTTAAAGAAGAACTAACTCCAATTCTTCTCAAACTATTCAGAACAATCGAAGAAGAGGGAGTCCTCCCAAATTCTTTCTATGAAGCCAGCATCACCTTAATTCCTAAGCCGGAAAAAGATGCAGCACTGAAAGAGAATTACAGACCAATATCCCTGATGAACATAGATGCAAAAATCCTCAATAAAATTCTCGCCAATAGAATGCAACAACACATCAGAAAGATCATCCACCCAGACCAAGTGGGATTTATCCCTGGTATGCAGGGATGGTTTAATGTGCGCAAGACAATCAATGTGATACACCACATTAACAGACTGCAGAAGAAAAACCATATGATTATCTCAATAGATGCCGAGAAAGCATTTGATAAAATACAACACCCGTTCATGATGAAAACTCTAAGCAAACTGGGTTTGGAAGGAACATTCCTCAATACAATCAAAGCAATCTATGAAAAACCCACAGCCAACATCCTATTGAATGGGGAAAAGTTGGAAGCATTTCCACTGAGATCTGGAACCAGACAGGGATGCCCACTCTCACCACTGCTATTCAATATAGTTCTGGAGGTTCTAGCCAGAGCTATTAGGCAAGAAAAAGAAATTAAAGGGATACAAATTGGGAAGGAAGAACTCAAACTATCCCTCTTTGCAGATGACATGATTCTGTATTTAGGGGACCCAAAGAACTCTACTAAGAGACTATTGGAACTCATAGAAGAGTTTGGCAAAGTAGCAGGGTATAAAATCAATGCACAAAAATCAACAGCCTTTGTATACACAGACAATGCCATGGCTGAGGAAGAACTTCTAAGATCAATCCCATTCACAATAGCTACAAAAACAATCAAATACCTTGGAATAAACTTAACCAAAGACGTTAAAGATCTCTACAATGAAAATTACAAAACCTTAAAGAAAGAAATAGAAGAGGATACCAAGAAATGGAAAAATCTTCCATGCTCATGGATTGGAAGAATCAATATCATCAAAATGTCCATTCTCCCAAAAGCAATTTACAGATTCAATGCAATACCAATCAAGATACCGAAGACCTTCTTCTCAGATCTGGAAAAAATGGTGCTGAAATTTATATGGAGGCACAAGAGACCTCGAATAGCTAAAGCAATTTTGTACAACAAAAACAAAGCCGGAGGCATCACAATACCAGATTTCAGGACATACTACAGGGCAGTTGTAATTAAAACAACATGGTACTGGTACAGAAACAGATGGATAGACCAATGGAACAGAATTGAAACACCAGAAATCAACCCAAACATCTACAGCCAACTTATATTTGATCAAGGATCTAAAACTAATTCCTGGAGCAAGGACAGTCTATTCAATAAATGGTGCTGGGAAAATTGGATTTCCACGTGCAGAATCATGAAGCAAGACCCCTACCTTACACCTTACACAAAAATCCACTCCACATGGATTAAAGACCTAAATCTACGACCTGACACCATCAAGTTACTAGAGAACATTGGAGAAACCCTTCAAGATATTGGCACAGGCAAAGAATTTCTGGAAAAGACCCGGGAGGCACAGGCAGTCAAAGCCAAAATCAACTATTGGGATTGCATCAAATTGAGAAGTTTCTGTACTGCAAAAGAAACAGTGAGGAGAGTGAAAAGACAACCGACAGAATGGGAAAAAATATTTGCAAACTGTGCAACAGACAAAGGGTTAATAACCAGAATCTACAAAGAGATCAAGAAACTCCACAAAAACAAAACCAACAACCCACTTAAGAGATGGGCCAAGGACCTCAATAGACATTTTTCAAAAGAGGAAATCCAAATGGCCAACAGGCACATGAAAAAATGTTCAAGGTCATTGGCAATCAGGGAAATGCAAATCAAAACCACAATGAGGTTTCACCTCACCCCGGTTAGAATGGCTCACATGCAGAAATCTACCAACAACAGATGCTGGCGAGGATGTGGGGAAAAAGGGACACTAACCCACTGTTGGTGGGAATGCAAACTGGTCAAGCCACTATGGAAGTCAGTCTGGAGATTCCTCAGAAACCTGAAGATAACCCTACCGTTCGACCCAGCCATCCCACTCCTTGGAATTTACCCAAAGGAATTTAAATTGGCAAACAAAAAAGAGGTCTGCACCCTAATGTTTATTGCAGCTCAATTCACAATAGCTAAGACCTGGAACCAACCTAAATGCCCATCAACGATAGACTGGATAAAGAAATTATGGGATATGTACTCTTTAGAATACTATACCGCAGTAAGAAACAACGAAATCCAGTCATTTGCAACAAAATGGAGGAATCTGGAACACATCATGCTGAGTGAAATAAGCCAGTCCCAAAGGGACAAATACCATATGTTCTCCCTGATCGGTGACGACTGACTGAACACCAAGAGGGAAACCTGTTGGAGTGAGGTGGACACTATGGGAAATGGTGGCTTGATCAGCTTAGCCCTGACCGTTAATGAACAACTAAATACATTATCCCTCTTAGTAGTTTTTTTATCTGTTCTACTTAATATGACTGGTTTAGATCTGTAATTGATGCACAGTTATTCTTAAGTGTTGAAAATTAACTGAAATGTGATCCCTGTTGAACATGGTGGTGGGAATGGGAGAGGGAAGAGATGTATAATTTGGGACATGCTCAGGCTGACTTGCCCCAAGTGGTGGAGTTGGAAGCATACCAGGGGATTCCAATTCAATCCCATCGAGGTGGCATGTACCAATGCCATCTCACTGTTCCAGGTGATCAGTTTCAGTTCACAGTTGGTCATGGTGAAGGGACTGGGAGTCAAAGGGAGCACATAGACAAGTCTAGTACCTGCTAACGCTAACTGATGGAGTAAATAAAGGGGAGAGTGATCCAACATGGGAAGTGAGATACTCAGCAGACTCATAGAATGGCAGATGTCCTAAATAGCACTCTGGCCTCAGAATCAGCCCTAAAGGCATTCGGAGCTGGCTGAAAAGCTCATGAGAGTATTTCAGGCATGGAAAGCCAAGACACTCTGGCAAAAGATCTCTGCGAGTGAGATCCCAGTGGAAAGAACAGGCCATCAAAGAAGGAGGTACCTTTCTCTGAAGGGAGGAGAGAACCTCCACTTTGACTATGACCTTGTCTAAACAAGATAAGAGTTGGAGAACTCAGAGGGCTTCCATCGCCTTGGAAACTCATGACTGGAGCATAGGGAGATTACTGATGCCATAGACAGGAGTGTCAATTGGTAAAGTCAACAACAGGAGTCACTGTGCACTTACTCCTCATGTAGGATCTCTGTCCTTAATGTGCTGTACATTGAGATTTAATGCTATAACGAGTACTCAAACAATATATTTCACTTTGTGTTTCTATGGGGGTGCAAACTGTTGAAATCCTTACTTAATGCATACTAAACTGATCCTCTGTGTAAAAAAAAAAAAAAGAAAGAAAGAAAGAAAGAAATTATCAATTCCCAACTTGACTCTCACTGGGATTAAACATGACAATAGGTCTGCTCTGATTTCATCATCATTTAAAAAAATCATCTATTATTTTTCACGTTATGTTTCTGTGTGGGAGCAAACTGTTGAAATCCATACTTAATGTATACTAAGCTGATCTTCTGTATATTAAGATAATCAAAAATGAATCTTGATGTGAAGGGAAGGGGAGAGGGAGTGGGAAAGGGGAGGGTTGTGGGTGGGAGGGACGGTATGGGGGGAAAGCCATTGTAATCCATAAGTCGTACTTTGGAAATTTATATGCATTAAATAAAAGTTTAAAAAAAAAAAATTGAAAATGCTAAGAAACTTCTGTATTGAGTTGGCTTATCTGGCCTTGTATTAGTAGCACTACATCTGTAATTTTACTCAACAATGTATTAGAATATATCTAAAGTATAAATGTGTATGTGAGCTATAAGAGCATCAGGAATTTTGCTTTGAAATATGCACTTTTAATATTGATTGATAACCTATGTAATATGTCTTGAAATTCTTTTATAAATGTTAGCTTTTAATAACTTTAATTAGGACTTTTTCACAAAAGATCTAAATCCTTCTTGTAAACATTGAAATCTTTCCTGTTCTCCCCTTACTTCCCTTCCCTCTCTTATCACCCCTCCCTTCCCTTCTTTCCTTTCCTTCTTTCTAAATGTATTGAGTTCCTATTGTGTGACATGTACTGGTAATAATCCTATAAACAAAACGGTTATTCATAGAAAGTGTGACCGACTTATTATTGTTCAGTTTTGGCTTTAAGTGTTTAAATCTAAAAACACCCAAAATCATACTAGGCAGAAAATGAAATGTCATAAGCAGTTGTTTACTAAGGCTAATGTGACAAATTTTAAGTATGTTTTTTACAAAATACTCAAATCCTTCACAACATATCATATTTTAGTTGTGTCATTGAACTGTTGGAAGTTATTTAAATATATGCATATATAATAGAAATATCTATCATATATTTAGTGTATTTATTTGTGTTCATGGAAAATGAAATTAAAAATAAATTTATTTTGGTGCAAAACATTTGTACTTCATGCATAAGAGAAGGATCCTCAAAGTGTTCATGAAAATGTATATTATGAAAAAAAATTTTGGAGCCAAATAATCTTATAATTTCATTTTCCACGAACATTTTGAAGTACTCTTATACACTCACATATACACACATATGTTCATATGTTTATATTTCACATGCTATATGTTTCTTTACCTCATAAAAGTGATTAATATGTGTAACTTCAAAGTAACATGCTTTATTTTATTTTATTAAATATTTATTTATTTAATTTGAAAGGTAACATGACAGAGAGGGTGAAGGGGAGAGACAGGGAGATCTTGTTCACTATTCAAATGGCCACTCCACCCAGGGTTGGGTCTGCCTGAAGCCAAGAGTCCCAGACTTCATTTGAGTCTCCCATGTAGGTGGCAGGGGTCAAAGCACTGGGCCATCATTTGCTGCTTTCCCAGTCACATTAGCAGGGAACAGAATTGGAAGTAGAGCAGTCAGGACTTGAACTGGCACTCTGATAGGTGATGCTGGTGTTGCAAGTGGCATCTTAACCCGCTTAACCAAATGCTTGCCCCAGTAGCATGATTTTGGATTGATATGATCAAGCTCCCTTAAAGTTATACCTATGAGGAAACTGGACTCAACACAACACATGAAGAGACTGGGGAAGGCTGTTTCATGCATATTGTAAGAACTCACCCTAATTTGTGGATGGTCCATTTCTGTTTGAGGGCAAATTAAAAGAGCTTTGTTGAAGGTGTAATACTGAGAGGCCTTAAGGCATTCGGATCTGGCTAAAAAGCCCACAAGACTTTTTCAGACATGGAAAGCCAAGACACTGTGGCAAAAAATGACCTAAATGAAAGATCTCTGTGAGTGAGACCCCAGTGGAAAGAATGGGCCATCAAAGGAGGAGGTACCTTTCTCTGAAAGGAGGAGAGAACTTCCACTTTGATTATGGCCTTGTAAGACCAGAGTTTGTGAACTCAAGAGGCTTCCATAGCCTTGGCAACTCATGACAAGAGCCTCGGGTGATTACTGATGTCATAAATAAGAGTGTCAATTGTTAAAGAAACAACAGGAGTCACTGTGTACTTACTCCCCATGTAGGATCTCTGTCCTTAATGTGTTGTACTATGCGAACTAACAGTAAAACTAGTATTCAAATAGTACTCCATACTTTGTGTGTCTCTGTGGGTGAAAACTGTTAAAATCTTTACTTAGTATATACTAAGTTGATCTTCTGTATATAAAGATAATTAAAAATGAATCTTGATGAAGAATGGCATGGGATGGGAGAGGAGTGGGAGATGGAATGGTTTGTGGGTAGGAGGGTGGTTATGGGGGGGGAGCCACTATAATACAAAAGTTGTACTTTCAAAATTTATGTTTATTAAATAAAAGTTTTCTGAAAAAAAATATTGAGAGTCCAGGTCTCCTATGTCAAGGAACAGAGTTGAGTACATGTCCAGAAGATATACATTTCTTTCTACCTCCCCGAGTCTCCCATGTCCCTTACGTTGCTCTAAGAAACTGTCATCAGATTGGCAGCAGTGTCTTATGTATCACAGCAGCAGTTGTCTTCATGGACTTTGAATTTGCATTCAGAGCATGCTTTTGGGACTGACTCATATCTTTCTGGATCACTTCCTGCCCAGGACTAGATAGGTCAGCCCAAGCCATGGGCAGTTTGCCTTCAAATGGAGACCATTCCCCAACCATGTGTCAATGATGTGGTGATTAACAGATGGATAGACCAATGGAACAGAATTGAAACACCAGAAATCAATCCAAACATCTACAGCCAACTCATATTTGATCAAGGATCTAAAACTAATTCCTGGAGCAAGGACAGTCTATTCAATAAATGGTGCTGGGAAAATTGGATTTCCACGTGCAGAATCATGAAGCAAGACCCCTACCTTACACCTTACACAAAAATCCACTCAACATGGATTAAAGACCTAAATCTACGACCTGACACCATCAAGTTACTAGAGAACATTGGAGAAACCCTTCAAGATATTGGCACAGGCAAAGAATTTCTGGAAAAGACCCGGGAGGCACAGGCAGTCAAAGCCAAAATCAACTATTGGGATTGCATCAAATTGAGAAGTTTCTGTGCTGCAAAAGAAACAGTCAGGAGAGTGAAGAGACAACCGACAGAATGGGAAAAAATATTTGCAAACTATGCAACAGATAAAGGGTTAATAACCAGAATCTACAAAGAGATCAAGAAACTCCACAAAAACAAAACCAACAACCCACTTAAGAGATGGGCCAAGGACCTCAATAGACATTTTTCAAAAGAGGAAATCCAAATGGCCAACAGGCACATGAAAAAATGTTCAAGGTCATTAGCAATCAGGGAAATGCAAATTAAAACCACAATGAGGTTTCACCTCACCCCGGTTAGAATGGCTCACATTCAGAAATCTACCAACAACAGATGCTGGCGAGGATGTGGGGAAAAAGGGACACTAACCCACTGTTGGTGGGAATGCAAGCTGGTCAAGCCACTATGGAAGTCAGTCTGGAGATTCCTCAGAAACCTGAAGATAACCCTACCGTTCGACCCAGCCATCCCACTCCTTGGAATTTACCCAAAGGAATTTAAATTGGCAAACAAAAAAGCGGTCTGCACCCTAATGTTTATTGCAGCTCAATTCACAATAGCTAAGACCTGGAACCAACCTAAATGCCCATCAACGGTAGACTGGATAAAGAAATTATGGGATATGTACTCTTTAGAATATTATACCGCAGTAAGAAACAACGAAATCCAGTCATTTGCAACAAAATGGAGGAATCTGGAACACATCATGCTGAGTGAAATAAGCCAGTCCCAAAGGGACAAATACCATATGTTCTCCCTGATCGGTGACGACTGACTGAACACCAAGAGGGAAACCTGTTGGAGTGAGGTGGACACTATGGGAAATGGTGGCTTGATCAGCATAGCCCTGTTAATGAACAACTTAATACATTATCCCTCTTAGTAGTTTTTTTTATCTGTTCTACTTAATATGACTGGTTTAGATCTGTAATTGATGCACAGTTATTCTTAAGTGTTGAAAATTAACTGAAATGTGATCCCTGTTGAACATGGTGGTGGGAATGGGAGAGGGAAGAGATGTATAATTTGGGACATGCTCAGGCTGACTTGCCCCAAGTGGTGGAGTTGGAAGCATACCAGGGGATTCCAATTCAATCCCATCGAGGTGGCATGTACCAATGCCATCTCACTGTTCCAGGTGATCAGTTTCAGTTCACAGTTGGTCATGGTGAAGGGACTGGGAGTCAAAGGGAGCACATAGACAAGTCTAGTACCTGCTAACGCTAACCGATGGAGTAAATAAAGGGGAGAGTGATCCAACATGGGAAGTGAGATACTCAGCAGACTCATAGAATGGCAGATGTCCTAAATAGCACTCTGGCCTCAGAATCAGCCCTAAAGGCATTCGGAGCTGGCTGAAAAGCTCATGAGAGTATTTCAGGCATGGAAAGCCAAGACACTCTGGCAAAAGATCTCTGCGAGTGAGATCCCAGTGGAAAGAACAGGTCATCAAAGAAGGAGGTACCTTTCTCTGAAGGGAGGAGAGAACCTCCACTTTGACTATGACCTTGTCTAAACAAGATAAGAGTCGGAGAACTCAGAGGGCTTCCATAGCCTTGGAAACTCATGACTGGAGCATAGGGAGATTACTGATGCCATAGACAGGAGTGTCAATTGGTAAAGTCAACAACAGGAGTCACTGTGCACTTACTCCTCATGTAGGATCTCTATCCTTAATGTGCTGTACATTGAGATTTAATGCTATAACGAGTACTCAAACAATATATTTCACTTTGTGTTTCTATGGGGGTGCAAACTGTTGAAATCCTTACTTAATGCATACTAAACTGATCCTCTGTAAAAAAAAAAAAAAGAAAAAGAAAAAAAAAAAAGAAATTATCAATTCCCAACTTGACTATCACTGGGATTAAACATGACAATAGGTCTGCTCTGATTTCATCATCATCTAAAAAAATCATCTATTATTTTTCACTTTATGTTTCTGTGTGGGAGCAAACTGTTGAAATCCATACTTAATGTATACTAAGCTGATCTTCTGTATATTAAGATAATCGAAAATGAATCATGATGTGAAGGGAAGGGGAGAGGGAGTGGGAAAGGGGAGGGTTGTGGGTGGGAGGGACGGTATGGGGGGGAAGCCATTGTAATCCATAAGTCGTACTTTGGAAAATTATATGCATTAAATAAAAGTTAAAAAAAAATAATCATTAATAATAAATAAAATCAAACAATATAATTAAATACATTTAAATATCAAACAAACCAAATATTAATTAAACCAAATAATTAAATGATATGGTTGAATAATTGATAATTAATATAATTAATGATAACATGCTGTGAGCATATACTTTACATAGATTTTAAATATGTGTGTAAGAAATCTTGGGAAACAAGGCCATTATTTGCTGTTTTTTAAACAAATGTGTGGTTTACATATTTTCTGAAGTAAATCATTTCAATTGGTATGGTCACATGGCCATCAATGGGCATTCTGAAATCCAGATGGAGCATGTTTTTTATTGAGTAGATTTTGATGTGCCTAAAATTTACTTAGCCACTTGAAAGACTGTTACTGTTTGAACAAGGCTCTTTTCCTAGGCTGTGTTGCTGGGTAGAATGCTGGCACCTGTTTGTTTCATGTGAGTGACGTCCTGGTTTTCAAAGGCTACTTCAGTTCTCTTTCCCCTCTCATTGGATAGGAAGTGAGATAGAGTAACTTTTCACACAAACCTGAAAGCAAGATGTGATTCTTACTTATCCCTCCCTTATGAGGACACTGAAAGTGATAGGAGATTTGGAGAAGACAAAAAGTTGCCATCTTTATTTTTTTTTAACTTTTATTTAATGAATATAAATTTCCAAAGTGCAGAATATGGATTACAATGGCTTCCCCCCCATAACGTCCCTCCAACCCGCAACCCTCCCCTTATCCACTCCCTCTCCCCTTCCATTCACATCAAGATTCATTTTCGATTCTTTTTATATACAGAAGATCAGTTTAGCATACATTAAGTAAAGATTTCAACAGTTTGCTCCCACACAGAAACATAAAGTGAAAAAATACTGTTTGAGTACTAGTTATAGCATTAAATCTCAATGTACAGCACACTAAGGACAAAGATCCTACATGAGGAGTAAGTGCACAGTGACTCCTGTTGTTGACTTAACAAATTGACACTCTTGTTTATGGCATCAGTAATCGCCCTAGGTTCTTGTCATGAGTCGCCAAGGCTATGGAAGCCCCCTGAGTTCACTGACTCTGATCATATGTAGACAAGGCCATGGTCAAAGTGGAGGTTCTCTCCTCCCTTCAGAGAAAGGTACCTCCTTCTTTGATGACCCATTCTTTCCACTGGGATCTCACTCGCGGAGATCTTTCATTTAGTTTTTTTTTTTTTTTTTTTTTTTCCCCAGAGTGTCTTGGCTTTCCATGCCTGAAATACTCTCATGGGCATTTCAGCCGGATCTGCATGCCTTAAGGGCTGATTATGAGGCCAGAGTGCTGTTAGGACATTTGCCATTCTATGGGTCTGCTGTGTATCTCACTTCCCATGTTGGACCATTCTCTCCCTTTTTGATTCTATCAGCTAGTATTTGCAGACACTATTTTTGTTTATGTGATCCCTTTGGTTCTTATCCCTATCATTATGATCAATTGTGAACAGAAATTGATCACTGGGACTAGTGAGATGGCATTGGTACATGCCACCTTGATGGGATTGAATTGGACTCCCCTGGTATGTTTCTAACTCTACCGTTTGAGGTAAGTCAGCTTGAGCATGTCCCGAATTGCACATCTCTTCCCTTTCTTATTCCCACTCTTATTTTTAACAGTGATCACTTTTCAGTTAAGTTTCAGCATTTAAGAAGAATTGTGTATTGATTACAGTATTCAACCAAAAGTATTAAGTAGAACAAACAAAAAAAATACTAAGAGGGATAACATATTAAGTTGCTCATCAACAGTCAGGGTGAGGGCTGATCAAGTCACCGTTTCTCATAGTGTTCATTTCACTTTAACAGGTTTCCTTTTTGGTGCTCAGTTAGCTGTCACCTATCAAGGAGAACAAGTGGTATTTGTCCCTTTGGGATTGGCTTATTTCACTCAACATAATGTTTTCCAAATTCCTAACAGGGATCACTTTTCAGTTAAAATTTAAACACCTAAGAATAATTGTGTGTAAATCACAGAGTTCAACCAATGGTACTAGAACAAAAAAAATACTAAAATGGATAAAGTATTACATTGTACATCAACCGTCAGGACAAGAGCTGATCAAGTCACTGTTTCTCATAGTGTCCATTTCACTTCAACAAGTTTCCCCCTTGGTGCTCAGTTAGTTGTCGCCAATCAGGGAGAACATATGATATTTGTCCCTTTGGGACTGGCTTAATTCACTCAGCATGATGTTTTCCAAATTCCTCCATCTTGTTGCAAATGACTGGGTTTCGTTGTTTTTGACTGCTGTATAGTATTCTATAGAGTACGTGTCCCATAATTTCTTTATCCAGTCCACTGTTGATGGGCATTTGGGTTGGTTCCAGGTCTTAGCTATTGTGAATTGAGCTGCAATAAACATTAATGTGCAGACTGCTTTTTTGTTTGCCAATTTAATTTCCTTTGGGTAAATTCCAAGGAGTGGGATGGCTGGGTTGAATGGTAGGGTTATATTCAGGTTTCTGAGGAATCTCCAGACTGACTTCCATAGTAGCTTCACCAGTTTGCATTCCCACCAACAGTGGGTTAGTGTCCCTTTTTCCCCACATCCTCTCCAGCATCTATTGTTGGTAGATTTCTGAATGTGAGCCATTCTCACTGGGGTGAGGTGGAACCTCATTGTGGTTTTGATTTGCATTTTCCTGATTGCTAGTGATCTTGAACATTTTTTTCATGTGTCTGTTGGCCATTTGGATTTCCTCTTTTGAAAAATGTCTATTGAGGTCCTTGGCCCATCTCTTAAGTGGGTTGTTTGTTTTGATGTTGTGGAGTTTCTTGATTTCTTTGTAGATTCTGGTTATCAACCCTTTATCAGTTGCATAGTTTGCAAATATATTTTCCCATTCTGTAGGTTGTCTCTTCACTTTCCTGACTGTTTCTTTTGCAGTACAGAAACTTCTCAATTTGATGCAATCCCAAATGCTAATTTTGGCTTTGACTGCCTGTGCTTCTGGGGTCTTTTCCAAGAAGTCATTGCCGGTACCTGTATCTTGCAGGGTTTTTCCAATGCTCTCTAATAATCTGATGTTGTCAGGCCGTAGATTTAAGTCTTTAATCCATGTTGAGTGGATTTTTGTGTAAGGTGTAAGGTAGGGGTCTTGCTTCATGATTCTGCATGTGGAAATCCAATTTTCCCAGCACCATTTATTGAATAGACTGTCCTTACTCCAGGGATTGGTTTTGGATCCTTGATCAAATATGAGTTGGCTGTAGATGTTTGAATTGATTAAAAAGTTGCCATCTTTAATAAGACACCCTCCACTTAGGCCTCTTTCCCTCATTTTCTAGGTGCATTTAAAGAAACTGATAGCATACACAATTCCATCGATGTTTGTCCTAGTAATTTGCACATTTCTCTTCTTGACATGCCCTTTGAAATTGATTAGCAGGTATCTCTTATATCTCTACTTCACTGCTAAAAACAGATGTTTCTATGGGGAATATGCTTTCATGCTTGATTTACATGGCTATGGCAAGCCCTTTCCAACCCGCCATGTGATTTTTCACTGTGTTTAATAGAGAAGATGGGATGGGAGAAAATTCACAGCCAACATTTAAGCAATTAGGGAATACGGATTTCCATATGCAATCATGGAAATGCTAGGTGTTCATCGCAAGTGTCAGAATTTTTTCTGAACAAGGCAGAGAGGATTAGGGCCTTTCTATCTTCACTTCTTTATCTTTAAACAAGCAAGGAAACTGTAGTATACTAGTTTTCTAGGGCTGTGATAAAAATGTACCACGGATATATGGGCTCAACAACAGAAATCTCTTGTCCTAGTTCTGGAGGCCAGAAGTCTAAGAACAAGTAATTGACAGAGAGCTTTTCTAAGGTCTCTCTTCTTGGCTTGCCGATGGATATCTTCCCCCTGTATCTTCACAAGGTATTCTCAAACTACATGTATCTGTGTCCTGATCTTTTCTTCTTCTTTTTTTTTAAAGATTTATTTGAAAGTCAGAGTTACAGAGAGAGAGAGAGAGGTCTTCCATCTGCTGGGTCACTCCCCAATTGGCCGTAGCGGCCAGAGCTGCACCGATCCAAAGACAGGAGCCAGGAGCCTCCTCCAGGTCTCCCACGTGGGTGCAGGGGCCCAAGCACATGAGCCATCTTCTACTGCTTTCCCAGGCCATGGCAGAGTGTTGGGTCGGGAATGGAGCAGCCGGGACTCGAACTGGCACCCATATGGGATGCTGGCACTGCAGGAGGTGGTTTACCTGCTACACCACAGTGCCAGCCCCCTGATCTTTGTTTTATAAGGGTACCAGTCATACTGAATTAAGACCTCATTTTATTGACCTCATTTTAACTGAATTATGTTTTAAAAAACTTTCTGTCCAATGCAGTTCTGGTCTGAGTACTAGGGGTTAGAACATCTACATGTAAACTGGGAAGGAGGAAGGAAGTGAAGAAGGGAAGGGCAGACACAATGCAGCACATAATAGGAACCCTCTCGCTTTTAAATAATGGTACTTTAACAAAATAGCATTGTCTCTGGTATTTTAAATGTAATGGAACATGTATGAGACTAAAGGACATCTACATACATAAGTATAAATCTTATTAGCATTTTAATTTTCTTATTGGAAATCCTGTTTCTATGTGCAAGTATTGAGAGTTCTGGAAGACTTTTTTCATTATTGCTTTCCTTATGAAACCAGCTGTTCCATGAACCAGCATATTTTGTTACCTCATCAAGAAGCAGAGGAAGATTATGTTGTGATCAACTTTTGTATGGCAGTAGTCAATGCTTCTCTGATTGTTTGAGCCCTTGTGATTGATTTAATAGGTCTACTTCAGAGCAGTTACTCATCCCTGATATTTGCCCAACTCAAAGCTCCCTGTTATTTATGTAAACGATGCTTTATATTCTGTCCCCGTAGATAAATCCAAGTTGACAGAACTGTTTAAGAGATGAGTGTGCTCCCAATTGGGATTACGGTCACAGTATTTATCTTTATCAACATTCATGTTCCTTCCCTAGTAAATTGGGAGCTTTAGAGGATAAAAAGATATGATCAGGAGAATCTATTTTCTGCTCTAAAATTATGAAACTGCATTTCGGAGGACTGAGCCTCTGGAAAGAAGTCAGAACACAGAGGAAACAGTCTTGAGAACAGATGATTTGTCTTTGAAAAATGAAAACTCTAAATCATAGGGAAAATCTTAAACCAAATCCATTCTGATATTCAGAACTTGGAAGATGTTCTTATGTGTAACAGGTTCTGATTTTTTACTTTGACCAGGGGATTTTTATTTTAAATGGTAGAATATGAGCTTTATGTGTTCCTTATGCATGTGGGTGTTAGAAAATCAAAAGTGTGCAAATTAGAAATTAAATTGAGTATAATTTTCCCTCTTTTATAAGAAATCCCTCAAAAGTGTAAAAGGAATGAGAAAAAATAATGCAAACTTGATCTGATAGAACTGGGAGACATTTGAAAACTCCAACAATAACAACAAAATAGGAAAGGAATATATTATTTCTTTTCCATGGCTATTCAAATTCAGCTTCCAGGTAATATGCCCAAGAGGCAGCAGATGATGGCACAAGTACTTGGTTTCCTTCCACCCACATAGGAGATCTGGATGGAATTCCTGGCTCTTGGCTCAGCCTGGCCCAGCCCTGGTTGTTGCAGGTATTTGGGGAGTATACCAGCCCATGGAAGAGATTTCTCTCTTTCTCTCTCACCCCTCTCCCTCCGTCTCTCCCTCTCAGTTTCCTTCTCTGCCACTCAGCTTTTCAAATAAATACAAAAGTAAAACTTTCAAAAAAAGGGTAATTTTGAACAAAGATTTCATTTTCTTTATGATAAAAGAGGCTAGAAAAATCTATTTTATTTTTATACTAATAAAATTCTATTTTATTTTTATAATTTCCATTCTATTTAATTTATACTAATATTTTATTTTTTAAAAAGAAAATTATATTTTATTTTTACACTTAATCTCCATCCAAAAACATTTTACTTCTTTTAGAATGTGAAGGGTATATGCATTCTATATTGTAAATATATGTGTCAAATTTCTTTATGTCCAAATGAATAACCACTATGTCCTAGTTTGATATTTTGCCCCCATGTAACCCCATGGCTATGAAATTATAAATGGGAAGCACCAAGATGATTGTGTTATGAAGGGAAACTAGTACTTTCTCATTCCCTGTAGTCTTTTAAAAGAGAAAAAGAAAAGAAAGAAAAAAAATCTTTCTAATGTATGCTTGCAAACAATTGCAGTCATTTTCCTGGTTGAAGACTAAATTATTGTGCCTTATAGTGTGTATGTCTATGATAAGTAGATTACTATAGATCATTCCAAGAAGAGGTAGAGGGAAGATTGCACTAACATTAGCTTCTCTGGTATTTGCAGGCTGTAAATTTCGTTAAATGATAGATGTAAAGATGGAAGACAGATGGATAGAGGAAAAGACAGAATCCGATACTGGATGAGTTAGTGCTTTAGCTTGTGCTTGAGGGCTGTCTTATTACGGCAGGGCTAGCAAGCTCCAATGTCCCCCACATCCTCCCCCTGAAATGTACCGATTTATATGAAAATTAAGATTACAAATTAAAGCCTGGCTATCCCAGAGTTTTCCAGTTCATCAGCCATCCAATAAAAATGATGTCAAGCCTGTATGCATAATTCCCAGAAGATTACTTTGTCCTTACAGCTAAGCTCTGTCCCTGATATGAAAGATCTCTATCCACTTTTATTGAAATAAAGAACTAACATCATAATCCCAATATTGAAGTATAATCTTCATTATCTCCTGACCCTCTTGAGGTCCCCCAATCTATATTACTTCAGATTTGGTTTATTTATAATCCTTATGTATTTACTTTTATCGAGATAGGATTAAAAACTTAAAACAAAGCCCTAAAACAATCCTTATGATCTCATGATTGAGTTTCAATTCACCAACAATCAACTAATGTGGTAGACTGAGTTTTTTTTAAGTGGTTCTTATAGTTATATAGCCCAAGCTTGAAAAGACATTAATTGGTCCCCTGAGTCTCTCCATTTCATTACATGAATTATTTCTAATCCAACTGGTTCATGAAATGATGACATTGTCTTCTTTTCCTATTTATTAAAAAAGGTGCTACGTGGGAGAGTAAGAATATATAAACATAGAATCATCCGGAGTAAATTTTATCTATTTTCCTAGGGTGTTTTTTTTTTTTTTTTTTTTGAATCATTGCTGTAGTTAATTACTGGTAAACCACAATCCTCCAGCCTTTTTTTTTTCCCCCAAGAACCTTAATGGCCTCTGGCTATGCTTCAGGCTGTTAACTACCAAACTAGTCATTAATGCTAGTCAAGATGATTTCTTGGAGATTATTGCTCATTTATTATTTTTAATAGAGAAAGCAGACTCTGCTTTGCACAAAGAATAAAATAGTATTTTAAGCATTTTTGTTCTTTGAAAAGTATAAATACTTATCAAAATCCTATTGTGCTGAGGCATTTTCAAAGCATTGCATATATTATTCTAGTTGTATTTCCTAAGTGAAAACTAGGTTTTCACTTAGTGCTCAAGATCTCACTGGTAATCATCATGCTTCCTTTTTTTTTAAGATTTATTTATTTATAACATACTTACACACACACACACACACACAAAGAGAGAGACAGAGACAGAGACAGAGAGACAGAGAGAGAGATCTTCCATCTGCTAATTCACTACCAGAATGGCCACAGTGACTGGGGCTGGGCCAAGTCACAGCCAGGAGCCAGGAATTCCACCCAGATCTTCCATGTGGGTGGCAGACCCGAGCCTTTGGGCCATCTTCTGCTGCCTTCCAGTGCATTAGCATGGAGTTGCATTGGAAGCAGAGCAGCTAGGTCTTGAACTGGTGCTCCAATACGAGATAACAGTGTTGTAGGCAACAGCTTTACCCACTGGGCCTCAATGCTGGCCCATGCTCTTTTTTTAAATGAATCTTTTTCTATTAAAGAGACAAATCTGTGTTAAAAGATTTGCTATATTCCTTACTTGCTTCTTATTTTTATCTTTTGTGCAAGACATGTTAGGAAAATATTTGGCTTTTAAATTTGAAAACAGGGAGTGAAAATAGTATTTTACCATCAAATTAAATAGCTTTGGAGTGTTTCCTTCTTTTTATTTTTTAAAGATTCATTTACTTATGTGAAAGTTAAAGTTACAGAGACAGAGAAACAGAGAGACAGAGAGAGAGGGAGAGACAGAGACAGAGACAGAGAGTCAGAGATCAAGAGAGATCCATCTTCCATTAGATGGTTCACTCCCCAAATGGCAGGAATAGCCAGAGCCAGGCCAGGCTGAAGCCAGGTGCCCAGTCTCCCATGTTAATGGCAGGGACCTAAACACTTGGGCCATTTTCTGCTGCTTTCCCAGGCACATTAGCAGAGAGCTGGATTGGAAATTGAACAGTAGGATCTGGAATCAGCACTCATAGGATGCTGGCATGGTTGGCAGCTTAATGTACCATGCCACAGCAGCAGCTCAGGGTGTTTTTTTCTTAATATATATGTTTAGTTTGATTGAAAATAAATCTTGTTCTACCACTATTGATGTAAAATAGGATATAGTATCATTTTTATTGGCTCAGTAATTCCTCATCTGTGAAGACTTCTTTTTCATTCATTTATGTTTTCACTTGAGAACCTGTGGTTCCCTGGGTATATTCAGAGGCAGTATAACAAAAAAAGAGAGGCGACTGGGTAAATAAACAGCCTATGAGCAGTCAATCATCTTTTACCTAAAGGTTATTCAAAATAAAACCCATCCTGGAATCAGTAGTTTGTGTTTACTCACAAACTAGAAGGAAAATAGCTGAACCAATATTTTATATACCTAATATTCCCGGGATATTGGTCTAGATAATTTACAGAAATTTGTTATTAAACTTTATAGTCTTCATAGCAACCTTACAATTATGTCTATTTTATGAATATGGATATCAAGACTTTGCAACTGTTAAAGATATGGAAGAAGGAACAAAAAAGTGCTGGAGGAAAGGCACAGAACAGAAAGTTTCGGCTTCAAACAAACACATCATTGCTTGCTTGCTTAATCCCATATTTCTTCACTCGCTGATAGACAGAAAATGCCTTCTTCCCTTCTTTGGAAAAACTCTGGCCCAAAATAGTAGGACAATCCATGGAATCTCATTTTAGATTTCTAAGATGGGGGATAAAAATTATGTTGAGGAAATAGGTTTATTCTACCTGAGATTCATTTGAATTAAATGTACTCTTTATAAAGGGAGGCCACCCGTTATCAATAATATGATATAAATTTGAAAATATTGCTTATTACCAGCTAAGATAGTCTTGATTGATTGAATGCTGGGAAGAAGGAGCAAATGGGGATTAGGGAAGCAAAAAAGTGACATAGGAGTATGGATTTTTGGGGAAGGAATTCTAGTTTTGAACAGGATTGTATACTATTAGCCAAACAGTAATTGAATATTGTGCATCAGGGTTGAATGAAAAACTCATTTATGCCTTTGGCTTAGCCTAGCCCTGTCAGACATAAGACCTTGTGTACCACGTCTCAGAAAAGGTTATAATTCATAAAGCTTTGAATTCCCAGGGATAAGTCTTGTATTACAGAGTGATTCTAGAAGCTTTACATTATAAGATAAGCCACAATTATGCTTTTTACTCACTAAAGAGAGAAACTTCTGTTTTTTAGCAAAACTGACTAAATGTTCTCAGTCAGAAATGTATTAGTATGCAAAATATTTAAACTATAATCGCTTCTTGGTCTTTTGGCTAAGATCAAGTGAAACTTACACCATAATCCATAACTTCGTTCTTAATTCAGGGGCTCAATTGTTTTGAAAGCTACTCCCTTTATTGAGTAAATAAAAATTCCAGTCACTGATAAAAATGATCCATACTTTGTTTTTGACAAGAGAGCCCAGTATAAATTTGACAAACAATATTTGGCTTTCTAACAGCTGAAATTCCCCCCACTATACACTGTCATTCCTAAACTGATTTTCTAACTCTGAATTCAAATTTCTATCAAATACTGACAAATGATCATTTCAGGCTATTTCATTGCACTCCAATTAGCCTGTAAAGATTTGCTTTTGATTCAGTTGCCATCATTATAAAGCAGGATACATAGAGCTATATGAATATTTCCAAATCACATGCCTCAGGATATAACTAGGTTAGTCCAGAGTGAATGAGTTTAACCATTAGTTAGAGTTAGTGGATGCCACATCCTCTAACTTAGTATAGTCCAGGAAAAGATACCAAAGATGTGCCACCTAACCTGGGTTCCAATTATTGGATATAAGCTAATTTACCTTTTCCAATACTCAATAACTATGAGGTAAAGAATATAATTAAAGAACATGTATGAAATTTGGAAAATAAATCATGGATTATGGCTTTATAAGGGCTACACAGGTATGAATAACTACAATGCATTCAGATTCTGCATCTTCATTTTCTATTAGATATACATTTCTTTTTTTTTTAAGATTTATTCAGTTGAAAGGCAAAGATATAGAGAAGGAAAGAGAGACAGAGATCTTTCATCTGCTGGTTCACTCCCCAAATAGCCACAATGACTGGAACTGGGCCAGGCTGAAGTTGGGAGCCAGGAACTTCATTCGGGTCTCCCATATTGGTGCAGAGGCCCAAGCACTTGGGCCATTTTCCACTGCTTTCCCAGGTCAGCAGTGGAGAGCTGGATTGAAAGTAGAGCAACCAGCTGCATATGGGATACAGGCAGAGGTTTAACCTGCTAAGCCACAGTGTTGGCGCCTATATTTACATTTCAAAAATGATCTGCTAAACTGAATTTTTATGATGTTTCTTTCTCACCTTTCCCTCATGTTAATCTTGCTGCCACTTTACCAAAAACAACAACAACGACAAAACTTGTCTCATCCACCTAGAATCCATCTTACTAAGTAAGGCACCCAGTCTCAGAATGCAAAAACATCTTGAATACCAAAGAAACAATTAGATAAATGTGTTTCCAGCCAGCACCGCAGCTCACTAGGCTAATCCTCCACCTGCGGCGCTGGCACTCCAGGTTCTAGTCCCAGTCGGGGCGACGGATTCTGTCCTGGTTGTTCCTCTTCCAGTCCAAATCTCTGCTATGGCCCAGGAGGGCAGTGGAGGATGGCCCAAGTCCTTAGGCCCTGCACCCGCATGGTAGACCAGGAGAAGCACCTGGCTCCTGGCTTCGGATCAGCACAGTGTGCTGGCCTTAGTGGCCATCTGGGGAGTGAACCAACAGAAGGAAGACCTTTCTCTGTCTCTCACTCTCACTGTCTATAACTCTACCTGTCGAATAAATCAAACAAACAAATAAAAAGATGCTGCTGGGAACATCTGCAACCCTTATCGGTGTGCCTTGGTTCAAAACCTGGCTCTGCTTCCAATTCTAGCTCCCTGTTAATGTGCACCTGCAGGGGCAGCAACTGATGGCTCAAGTACTTGGGTCCCTGCTATTCACGTGGACCCTGTCTGAATTCTGAGCTCCTGGCTTTGGCTGGTCCAGCCCTGGCTATTGCATGAATTTAGGGAATAAGTGAATGGAAGAGCTCTGTCAACTTTCTCTCCGCCTCTAAAATAAAGTTTTGAGTATGTGAACACTTTTGTCACATTTGTGTGTGTATATGACTTCATGTAAATGGGATAATGAGTACAGTTTTACATTAACATTCTATTACATAAAATTGTTCAAGTTTTAGAGAGCAAAAGATAAACAACTTTTATTAAGGCCAGCTTTTCTTTTCAAATGACCATATAAAAAGTTGATTTGCTGCATTCACAGGAATTCACTCCCTTTAGTCCTTTAGTACCTCATTCTTTTTTTTTTTTTTTTTTTTTTGACAGGCAGAGTGGACAGTGAGAGAGAGAGACAGAGAGAAAGGTCTTCCTTTGCCGTTGGTTCACCCTCCAATGGCCGCCGCGGCCGGCGCACCGCGCTGATCCGATGGCAGGAGCCAGGAGCCAGGTGCTTTTCCTGGTCTCCCATGGGGTGCAGGGCCCAAGCACCTGGGCCATCCTCCACTGCACTCCCTGGCCACAGCAGAGGGCTGGCCTGGAAGAGGGGCAACCGGGACAGAATCCGGCGCCCCGACCGGGACTAGAACCCGGTGTGCCGGCGCCGCTAGGCGGAGGATTAGCCTATTGAGCCGCGGCGCCGGCCAGTACCTCATTCTTTAAACAGCCACACACACACACACACACACACACACACACACACATACGTTTGTCATTGCCAACATAGTTGCTTTTTTTAATAGATTCTATGAAATACTGATTTGTTTTTCTGAGAGGGGAAAAATTATTTCATTTTGCACTGCTTTAAACTTGGGGATTAAAAATACTTTTAAAAAAAGTTAGCAATAATATTTACATGTCTTTTTATAAACTATAATGCAATTTTCTTATACTACCTCATTACATAATAACCCTGAGGGCATGGAAATTTTATCTCTGTTTTCTCAGTGAGGAAATTGATGTGCCAGAGGATCTAGGTGGAATTAACTCAAACTAGGAATAAAACCTAAAACTCTGAGGTCTGCCATTTCCCCACTCTGTTAAACTACTCCTTGTGAGTTACTGAACTTGCTAAGGACTGTGTTCTCTAGGTGAGCTTTTATATATGCAGTTGCAGTGATGACCCCACCCCAGAGGCGAAAAACCTCTTTTAACGGGAAAGCGACATATGCGTGATTTATAATGAAAGGGCTCTTTGCCCCAGGACCTCACAAAATCTAATTCCCACGCCCATATATGGAAACATAGTGTTTAAATTTCCCTTCAAGGGTAACTCAGAGAAATGATCTGTGTCTCAAAATTTGCAAGCAGCATTCATGTCATGGAAAAAGTATAAAGGACCTTAATGAGTCCATCGGTCTGTTTCATTGGCTTTTGGCTGAGTATGGCATTGATGAGAGTTCTAACTCAGAATGCCCAAACTGTGATGGGGTACCAGGGGCTAATGATACATGAGTAGAAAGAAGGGAATGTGGCTCCAGACTTACCAGGTATCTGGTCCCTAATGGGACATCGTAGTATTTTGTTGATGTTGTTCTAGAAACAAATGAGGAAAATTGCATAGTATGCTTTTATGTGTTCTCACTCTTCATGCTTGTGCTATATAACACTGTTACCACATTGTAGCTACTGTTTGCTTGAAAAAAAGCAGGCAGGGGGACTAATAATGACACAAAAATAATGTTCCCAAATAAAACACATGATATATTATTTATATAAAATATATATACAATCACATCAAATGTTTACATACATAAAATTTTGCTTTTAAATTAGAGTTTTATGTTCACAGAGAATGAGTAGAAAGCAGAGTTCCTGTGCACCGCTCAACCCCTCTTATGTTTTACTATGAACCAAAGTTTTGTTATATTTTCTTGAATTTTTTGCTTGGTCTGATGAATCAATTTAAATCTGGTATATTACTATGGTAAGAGCTCCCTTCATATTGTGAAGAATTCAAAGTCTTATACTTACCAGGGTAAGTATACTGTGTAAAACAATTACAGGTCTGTTAAAAATATAGGACTAAGTTTGTAAATTTGAGCCAAAGTCAAAGAAGCTGCATTTTTAAAAAGATTTATTTATTTATTTGAAAGTTAGAGTTACACAGACAGAAAAGGAGAGGCAGGGAGGGAGGGAGGGAGGGAGGGAGGGAGGGAGAGAGAGAGAGAGAGAGAGAGAGAGAGAGAAAGAGAGAGTTTTTGATCCACTGGTTCACGCCCCAGTTGGCTGCAATGGCCGGAGCAGCACCGATCTGAAGCCAGGAGCCAGGACCTTCTTCCCAGTCTCTCCTGTAGGTGCAGGGGCCCAAGGAATTGGGCCATCTTCTACTGCTTTCCCAGGCCACAGCAGTGAGCTGGATCGGAAGTGGAGCAGCTGAGACTCAAACCGGTGCCCATATGGGATGCCAGCACTGCAGGCAGTGGCTTTACCTGCTACACCGCAGTGCTGGCCCCAATAAACTGCATTTTTAACATAGCACCCAGTGATTCTGATGCCATAGGGCATAGGAACTATACTCTGATAAACAATGAGCTAGGAATTATTTTCCCTGAACGGAATTAGCTCTGTTGAATGTGTTTTCCATATCACCTCTAACCATATAAAGGTCTGGTATTCCTTAAAATTAAAAAAGTTACAGTAAAAAAGGACTCATTGGTCCTTTCCAAATCTTGTCAATTGTCAGCATGAAAAATAATTTCCATGTGAAGGGGTAATTTTTTGACCAATGCACACAATAAAATGGGAGAAGTGAAATTCACTTCTATAGAAGCCAAAGATGAGGAGAAATTAGTGTATCAAACCATCCCTGTGTAAGATGTAATGTTAATTACTGGTAATACATTTCAAACACACACTGTATACATAAACTTCTTTTATTGTATTCTGATGAAACATGTCTGGAATGACACAACTAAAGACAAACAATTTGTGTGAGCATGTATTTAAGAATGGGATTATAGCTTATTTAAAGTCTAATCCAAACTAACCCAAAGGCTAGTGACAAGTGTTTCAGACTGCAGAGCCAAGGCTGGAGATGAGCATTAAGACCATTCCTAATCAAAGTGTGGTTCTTGTACCAGCAACCATTAGTATTAACTAGGAACTACTTAGAAATGCATTCAAGAGACTGGTGCTGTGGTGTGGCAGGTTAAACCATGGCCTGCAATGCCATCATCCTATATGGGCACCAGTTTGAGTCCTGGCTACTCCACTTCTGATCTAGCTCCCTGCTAATGTGCCTATGAAGGCAGCAGCAGATGGCCTAAGTACTTGGGCCCCTGTATCTACATGGGAGACCTAGAAGCAGCTCCTGGCTTTGGCCTAGCCCAGCCCTCATTCTGGAGAGTGAACCAGCAGATGGAAGATCTCTGTGTCTCTCTGTCTCTGTAATTCTGCCTTTCAAATAAAATAAACAAATCTTTCAAAAAAAAAAAAAAAAAAAAAGGAAAGAAATGTACTTGGGCTCTACTCCAGACCTACTGAAATCAAGTCTGAGTTAACATTATCACCCCATACGACTTAACTGCATGTAAAAACTGGAGAAAAGTTCCTTTCGGCTATTTGAGAATCTTGATACCTTCTAAAGTTTCTTGGCTTGAGTTTAAATCCCAGCACTTGTTTCCCCTCAGCATCTACATCCATACCCCACTATGCTTAATTTCAGATGATCATATCTTGCTCTTATCTCTAAAGGGAAAATCACTCTCACATAACTCACAGGCTTTATTCACAACTTTCTCTCCTCCACCAAAAAAAAAAAAATTGCATCCTGTTGATTAATATCTTTAAATAATTTGATAACAAACTTGGGCCCACTAAGCAGTTTCTTTAAAACGCAAGAGAATGAAGAGTACGTTATGAAGCACCCTTTATGGCTAGTGCAAATGTATTCACACTGGTAACTATTCTACATTTTTATTTCAGAGGCTTGCTTTGGTCTGTCTGGGATTATCCTTAAGTTTAAAGCAGCCAGCCCATTCAGAAAAACAATTTACCCTGTATAAAAAGAACAACACTATTACAAAAAGCAGCTCTAAAGGCTCCCACAATTTCACTGTTGCAAAAAAAAAAAAAAAATCACTGCTGCTGTTAATTCACCATTATTACCCTGGAACCACTTGGGAACATGCTAATTTGCACCCAAAGCAATACTAATATTACTACTTACACTATGTAAATAGGCATAGTCAAACTAGGTGGGCTGCTAATAATCTGCTTTCTGGTATGAGACTGGGTAAAGAAATATAATGATAATGAAGAAAAGTAGTCAATGGTTTTAGTAAATAACATTGCAAAAGTTAGATATATCATTTCTTATTTTCCAGTTGCTCCATTTTCTATCATCAAGTTAGTAGAGACACTCAATGTGCAGTTGCTGGAAAGAAATCACTCAGGTAAGCTGAGGCTACTCCTTCTGTTTCTCCATCTGCTGAGCTGTTAACACAAAGACATATTGACAAGGGCTCAAGGAAAACATGGAATATTTCATCAGTAAGATTATGCTGCTCTAGAGACAGATGTTAGAAAGCTGTAATATTTAAAAATAAAGAGATAAACACATGCTTGAGGGGAAAGAATGAAATAATTTTGGAGTTGAGAGGAAATTTAAAAAAAAAGGAAAGAAGGAAAAAATAGATGAGAGGTTTGTGTTGGCACACAACATGGCAAATCCTTCTTATGTAGGGGGGGAAATAAAACCTTTCCATCCGCCCCAGGCAATCATTTAACATTAAGCAGACATTCTCAGGGTGTGTAGGGGTGGATTTGTAGGAAGTGCTTAGCAGGGCTGATTATGATTACAGAGAACAGACTGATGTCATCAGATGGTTAATATCATGGCTTTGAATTAAATACATATGTAGTAGTTTTCATAAAAACGTAAACATGGAAATCAGTACATTGTTTACTAATCCACAGTGAACATGAAAACAACACTTAGTAATGGTAACTCGATTTATCTGATGACTTTCACTGCAGAGATCACAGCACTGTGTTTTCACTTATTTTTACTGGAGAAAAAATAATAGAAGGTGATTATAAGTTTTACAGCTATTTTCAACCCACACAGATTCTACATATTGAGTCAACATGTAACATTCCTAAACAATAGGTTTTGCCTTTTACTGATATTTTAAAGTTTTTTAAATAAAATACAAAGAATAGTAATAGTGAAGCAGAAAGAATTTCAGGTTTGAATTCACACAGATTTGGGTTCCTATCTTGGATGTTTACTTTTCTTCTCTGGCCTTCAGTTTCCTCATCTGCACAAGAATAAAAATATCTACCTACAGGGTTGTGGAAGGACTAAATATAAGAGCACTAGCAATATGCTTGAACATCATAGGTACTCTACAAATGACTAGCTACATCATGAAAAATAAACACAACACAACAAAAAATTTGACACAAACAAGGAGGTTAGAAATTCAATTTAATTATTGGTTATCCTTTTCTTAAAATCTCCAAGTTCTGATTGCACAGCAGAAGCCCTAACTTAGCACCTTCTCCCTCGGGAAGGGGAAGGAGAATACCTCCTTAAGAAAGAGGAGGATGGGATAAATGGGGAGTTTCCAGAGAAAGGAAGAGGAAATAGGACACTTCTGCCATATAAGACGAGGGAGGGGGCATGAGGTCTGACTTGATGATCCTGATTACTCCCTCAGTGATGAACATCGAGATAAATAATGGCAAAAACTGAAAGCTAGGGAGCGTTAAGAGTTCACCCTGCTACCTGTTCAGCGTTCTAGGAGGAGACAACTTTGCAGGATAACCACACACAACACAGGACTACTACAAACAGGAGAGAATGGTGGCATGGTGTGAGCAGGCCAAGGAAGGTTCTCTAATAGCCGGCTTCAAACTTCCTTGGCCGCTGTGCAGCAGGCTCTTCTGTCCAGGTTTTCCTTCATGATCCCAGTACAGTATATGGACAGTTGTTGAGCGTTGAGATTGAGAAGTCATTTGAGTCACTGTGGGATGATGACCCCAATGCAGATGCTGGAGAGCAGACAGACTAAGCTGGGGTCCAAGGATTAGATGTGGCTGAAACATGAGGGCCTGCAAATCTGTTGAGGAGAAGAAAATAAGTGAGCAAGGAAGGGTTATGGGCTCTGATACTTTGGAAAGAAAAGAAGCTTTGAAAAAACCAATGACAGACTTCAGCAGCACATCAGTAAGGAACCCCATAACCAATCTGGACCACATAAATCAACATGGAAATCAGTGAGATTTCTTATGACAGGGTGGATCTAGAGCTCTCTCCTGTCACTGCTATGAAGACACATGCACCCTTCCTGGTGCCTGTAGGCCGCTGCTGATGACAGAAAGGAGAGGAAGAACCCAGAAAGACAGCAATTTATCCCAAAGAACTTATTTTAAACCTACAGAAACTTAAAATTCTAAATGATCCAAGGAAATTTATTTCAATTCTAAAGAAATGAAGGATCTCTTTAACTCTTGATAAGTTAGATGAAATGTGTCCAATTCTATATATCATATTTTCTTTCTGTGAGTCTTGGAAAAGAAACCAAAATACCCATTATGTCTCTTTAGTCATTATTTGAAGTACCTTAATTACATCAGGGGTAATTGGAAATAATGCATATGTTATTTTCTCCCATTTCTTTTTTTTTTTCCCATTTATCTTATGTCTTTTGTTTGTTTGTTTGTTATAGTGGAACAGGAATAAAATGTGGTACAATAGGTCAGAAAGACTTGTCAGCATTACCTTTTCCCATTTGCTATGAACACTGCTCATATATGCAAAAGATTGTTGTATAAAAAACTAAATTTTATAAAGCTGTTTTAGTTAACTTAGTTAATATCATTTGATAATTTTAAGAAATTAAGATTTAAAAGTGCAATAACATTGTAATAAATGCTCTATAATAGTTTAAGGTGTAGATACTTTCCAGAAAGATTTCCATTTGAATATAAACATTACAGATGTAATTTCTTGACTTATTGAAATTTTTACAACTATAGTTTTTTAAAGGTGTCATCTATTACTGTTTAAAATATCCTTATAAACATAAGGTAGATCTGTATGGCTTTACTTAAAGAAATCTTATTTTACTCTGAAGACATTAAGCTACAGCAATGGTGTTGGCAGAATATTTTCACAAAGGCTTTTGCTCTGGACATCTGAAACACTGCCCATTCCCAGAACTTTTTAAATATCTTATCTTCCTTCCCTCGTCCACCAAAAAGTTCATTAGATTTTATTTTGTTGTTTTTTGTTTTTTTGTTTTGACAGGTAGAGTTATAGACAGTGAGAGAAGAGACAGACAGAGAGAAAGGTCTTCCTTCTGCTGGTTCACTCCCCAAATGGCCACCACGGCCGGCACTGTGCCGATCTGAAGCCAGGAGCCAGGTGCTTCTTCCTGTTCTCCCATGCAGGTACAGGGGGCCAAGCACTCGGGCCATGCACTGTGCCCTCCTGGGCCACAGCAGAGAGCTGGACTGGAAGAGGAGCAACCAGGACTAGAACCCAGCACCCATATGGGGTGCTACGCTGCAGGTGGAGGATTAACCAAGTGAGCCACGGTGCCGGCCCCATTAGATGTTTTATTGGGGCATAGAGAAAGTATAGAATTTAGGACAAATCTCTGCTTTTATCCGTTACTTCTGACAAAATTAGTATTTCAGTCACCCTAAATGTACATCATGCTCTGATTGGAATGTGACACTGTTAGTGATTATAAATAATTCGACAATGCATCTATCTGATTAGTATTTCAAAACAACATTTTATTTCTTTCCAACCCCCTCTTAATCTACATCGAATACAGATGCATTTGAAATCTATGGTTTCTGGCATATCTGGGGTAAGGTTATACTAGGAATTCACCAGACCTGTCAGTCTCTAACTTTCTTCCATATTTCATTATATCATTCCAGTTATAATTAGTTGTCTGGTAAAATTAAGAACAGTCTATTTCAGTGAATGCTCATGTGAACATTTAACAACTTTTTGTTAAAATGACAGCTTAGCGACAGGAAGAATAAACCAGGAAGGGAGAGTTACTGAAGTAACCTTAGTTAACTCAATATTGCCAGCTCAACTGAAAATGCTAAGCTTTTGTGTTTCTTCTTTTTTGTTATTAATCATCCAGCACATATTTTTTGTCAGGAGATGAGCAGCAGTTTGATAGCATTGCTGCCTCAAGCAGCATGTTTTGAACTGACCTGTCTTCATTGCCATGGCTCCCCAGAAACTTCGCCTTTGAGGAGCGTTGATGCCGCTGAATGCTTTGACATTCAGCTTGTCAGTGAAAGCTATTTTAATCATTAAGATGCATCTCCCTTCCAAGATTGCAAACTGTTGCTCATGTACAACATTCTATCATCTGAGTACTGTGGAGAAAAAAAGAAACTGAATAGTTACTACGGATTATATTAAGGGCTAAAATTTACAAAATGTTTTTAACCCTGGGAGGAGTTGTGCTCAGCAGTTTACACGGACTGTCCTGTTCAACACTCAGGATCATGGAGTCTGACTCTGTTGAGTTTGTATCTCTTCTCTACTCACTCTCTGTATCACACAGTTCTTTCTGTGACACGATTTCCTCATCTGTAAAATGGAGTAACAGTACCTCCCTCCCAGAGATATTAGGAGGATTAAATGCAACAACACTTTATAGAGAGTTCTTGAAATTGCACCTGCCACACTGTGAGTTCTCGTCATGTTCCTAGAAATTTTTAGTACCATTTTTCATGAAGGCACCCAATTCTCCTTCACCAGTTGTCCTACTCATACATCATTCAAACTTTAACTGTCTTGGTTCTCCAGTGGAGATAAGGAAAAATGACAATGATTTCTTTCAGGACATTTTCTGTAGGAGGGAGCACCATAATTGTGACAGGATAATACTTTTGAAGTATGAACCTTTTTAATTTTTTCTTGTTCTTTCTTTCTTCACCTTAGCTTCTCCCCCACCCCCTCAGGCAGGTGGGCAAATGAGATGGAGGTGCAGCTTCAGACATTTTTGGGGACTTCAGAGTAGAGGCATAATTTCTTCAAGCCTTTTACAAGAGGTACAGTGGCAGCACGGTGGGCAAATCTTGTAGTTTCTATATGCAGGTTTGTGCAAGAGCAGAAGGAATATGTGTCATGTGTTTGTGCAGTTACCCCCAGGGAGCCTGACAACAATTCCTGGTGCCACAGCATGGAGGGGGAGTTGCAGAAAGATCCAGTGTTCCTAGCTGGGTACAGAGGCAGAACTTCCCATAGTCTAGAGCACTACTGGCATGTTTCACATTATGGCAGAAACCATGTAGGCCAAAACAAAGGTTACCAACACACCTTCCTTACCCTCCCGGGCACAAACTGAATTATACTTCCTAGCCTCCACTGCAGTTAGTTGAGGAAATGGGACCGCCTGTTAAAATCCCTAGAAACCTCTATGTGCAGTTACTTGCTGACCGCTGTATGTCAACCAGTGGAGGGCACATGATTCTAGGAAAGGAAGTCAGGGATTCTTAACTTGCGACCCATTTAATAATATTTAGGAGAACCATGACCTCGGATTCGGAAAAAAACAATTCTGTAGCCCAGTTACTGAACTTCCACTGGGGATTCAGTAGCATCCCTCTCTAGTCCTTAGGCTTCTGAGCCCTCACCACTCCTATCCCTGTATCCCCATCCCACCCAACTGCTCACCTTCTCTGCCCTCCCTTGTTACCTTATCCTATTGTAGCAATATGTTGGCTCTGGGGACTCCACTCTCTCTGCTCCTTTGGTGAGGCAAGTCAGGTCAATGGCTTGCTTCCTGCTGTCATTGAGGATTTACATCCATATAGAATACGGCAGAGGAATGGCAGACAGACCCTAACTACTGTCTAAGGGATCGCTGATGATTATGATAAGAAACTAGTTAAGGCATTTAAGAAGAAATTTGCCTGCAATGGCACTATAATTGAGCATCCAGGATATAGCAAAGAATTCAGCTACTGATGGCCAATGTAAGAATACACACCAGGCTAAGGATGATCAGCTGAAGGTTCACAGCTTTTAAGTGCTTATGATGCATTGAATCTTAAGTGTGGATTTCCTTCCAATGAATAGAATTTCCTGTATGTCGCTTGTCACAAATGTAAAGGCCTCACAGCTTATTTTTACATAATGTCTTTGACTTGGACTAGTGTAACTTCTTCATGTAATAAGCTGAAAGGTGCCATGCAAAAATTTACAATAAAAACAACCAAAAAACAATGCTGTATTTTCACCAACCTCAAATTGAAATTTAGCATTTCTTTCAATTAGGTATGTAGGCACCAAATGCACAGTACTATTAGCAATACTTGCAACTTTGTCACCAATAAAAATCATAGTGATTCATGTTAAATTACTGCAGTTTTATTGGAGGAATCTCAAATATCATTTATACTCAAATATGTACCCCTGCTACCAAAATGGGATGAAACATGGCTGAATGTGTCAGAGATATAAAGAGGTCTCTGGTTGGAATATACCCAGACATGAATAATGAGGACCACAAATTAGCTACAGCCATGGAAGGTGTTTTAGCAGTTAACCTACATGGAAACTGCCTGACAGTATAGGAAATATCTCCTTCATCTTAGATATAAATTTCAATTACAGTAACATAACAAAACAGCTCAATTATTCTTGAATTAGTACAATGATATTTATAATTGCCATATAATAATTTTCATAGCTATTATCTCTCTCCCACTTCTTTGGTGGAAGTTATTGTGTTTCCCACAGCAGATGTTAAGAACCTTTAAATTCATCCAACTTATATATCTAAATATATATAGTTTATATACAGTTGCATAACTTTAATTACCCCTGTTCTCAGCTAGAGCTTAACACTGAAGAATAGATGAGATCAATATTGTATAAATCCTGCTATTCAGGAATTTCAAAATTAACAATTAAAAACAAACTGCTGATTTAAATAATCCTAACAGAGAGTCCATTTTAAGACAGGTGTAAATCTTATAAAACTTCTATCAAGGCATTATATTTTAATTTTATCTTACCTTTTAGATTGTTTTGCTGCCTTTATATTAACCTTACATCAAAGCAACCAATCATTGTGAATCCTTCAGGTTAGTAAAAGTCAGATTCAAAGACTCCTTGGAGGACAGACTATTTCTGACCCCCAAGGATTTACTAATGCATCCAGATTTTTTTAACCTATGGAACTAAAAATGAATGACAATAGAATGAGGTTAGTGTTCCATACAGTTTGGGTTTCAGTATTTTTTTTTTATTTTATTTATTTTTTTTTTAATCAGGCTGAGTGGACAGTGAGAGAGAGAGACAGAGAGAAAGGTCTTCCTTTTCCGTTGGTTCAGCCCCCAGTGGCCACTGCAGCTGGTGCACCGTGCAGGAGCCAGGTGCTTCTCCTGGTCTCCCATGCAGGTGCAGGGCCCAAGTACTTGTGCCATCCTCCACTGCACTCCCGGGCCACAGCAGAGAGCTGGACTGGAAGAGGGGCAACCAGGACAGAATCCGGCACCCAGACCGAGACTAGAACCCGGTGTGCCGGCACTGCAGGCGGAGTATTAGCCTATTGAGCCGTGGCGCCAGCCTGGTTTTCAGTATTAAAATATATAAAAATACTAGTACAATCCATTGATTCTTAAATGGTATAATATGCATATAAACAACAGCCTCTCCTGATCTGTGTACGCAGCTCCAGGCCTGATGCCTGGCAAATAACAAATTTTAAGAGTAAATTAATAAAATAACAATTTTCAGTACATGGAGTATATGTCACTCATGACTGGACTTCAATGGTAAGGTGACTAGAATAGTTAAAGCTTCCAAATTGCCAATGGCTCACTGACCCTTGAAATTTTTAAAGTGATACAAAGTTATTTGATGGAAGAAATAGTGTGGGATTATTACAATTGAGCACGTTTCTAAGATATTAGTCTTTTAAAATTATTTTCAGTTTTCTTAGTATTTTTACTAGTGTGTACTAGGAGTAACTGTTTTTGCTCTTTAACATTTCATGTTAATTTCCAAACATTCAAAAGAGTAAATAATAGCATAAAGAATTCTCTAAGTACCCATTTCCAAACATCTACATGTTGACTGCCATTCTTATTTTACTTCCCCTCCCCTAAGCTTTTTTTCTGGTGTGTGTGTGTGTTGGAATATTTTAAAACAAATCCTAGTTATCAAATTCCTTCAGCTATAATTACTTCAATATATGTCGCTAAAGGATGTGGACATTTTATAACATAATACCATTTAGCATACCTAAACAAATTAACAGTTCCTCAATAGAATATAGCCCCTGCTCAAATTTTTCCTGATTATCTCAAAAGTGTCTTATAATGGTTTATCTGAATCAGAATCTAAATGTTCAAAACAGTTAAGTTTGATTCATATTATCTGTAAAGTTTATTTCAGTAGAAAATTCCTTTTTTTAAGATTTTTTATTTATTTATTTGACAGGTAGAGTTATAGACAGTGAGAGAGACAGAGAGAAAGGTCTTCCTTCTGTTGGTTCACTTCCCAAATGGCGGCCACGGCCGGCGCTGCGCTGATCCGAAGGCAGGAGCCAGGTGCTTCTCCTGGTCTCCCATGCGGGTGCAGAGGCCCAAGGACCTGGGCCATCCTCCACTGACCTCTCATGCCACAGCAGAGAGCTGGACTGGAAGAGGAGCCACCAGGACTAGAACCCGGAGCCCTTATAGGATGCCGGCGCCGCAGGTGGATTAACCTAGTGCACCGCTGCGCAGGCCCCAAATTCTTCCTTTTTTAATGAAACCAGAACATTTGTTCTGTAGAAATCTCTCCATTCTGGATTTGGATGATTGAATCATGATATGTGATTTACTGTATCCCTCTATTTTCTATAAAAATGGTGCTTAGAGCTGACACACCATAGTCTTTTGCCAAGAATTATTCATTGGGGGTAATGTGCACTTCTTATTACACTAGGAGGCACATATTTGTCTCTTATTCTAGTGCTGTTAAGATTGACAACTGACTGCAAGTGTTGTCAATCTAACCCATCATTACAAAGTGTTCCAGCTTTGACCTAATAGTATTAGCTACTGATGACTGTTGGCGCATCTATTATTTCATCAAGAGTTGCAAAACGGTGATTTTCTAATGATATCATTCTGTCTCACTTATTAATTCATACCAAAAAAGCAGAATAAATGTTTCTTTTACTGGACTTTCAGCTTCCGAGTGGATGTCCTATTAACTCCAACAGTGAGCAAAGAGTCTTCCCCAAACCCAGCCTACGCTGCTCCCTGAGACCCCCGGTTGTTGTTACTGTGAAACCTAGCAGGGCTGGAATGGAATAGGATAGGATGGGACTGGGCAGCCCCAGGTGTGGTGCAGGGAGTTCTGGATGGGGACAGTGGTCAGAGAGGAGCCCATACCTCAGGCAGGCTCCAGGAGGTGGAACTGAAGTCCTCCGCGCTGCTCTGGACGTCAGTGCTGGGTTCCTTGCTGCCGCTGCCACCGACAGCAGCAGCCGCGTTCTCCTGCTGGCAGGCGTCTGCCGACCCAGGAAGCACGCTCTCCTGGCTCTCCTGGCTCTCCGTGGAGCAGAGCAGCACACACCCGCCCTTCTCCTTCGGCTCCGGCTGCTGTCTGAGCACGTCTGCCATCTGCGAGAGATCCCGCTTCATAGCGTAGGCATCTTCCCCATCGGCATAGTATTTGGGTTCCACCTCACTAACCTGAAAGTTGAGGGTGTCAGAGTAGAGGTGCAAGGCCGCGCGGTTACTCTTCCGGACGTGCAGGGACACGTACTTGGCGCTAAAGCTCTCTATCATGGCTCGGGAGGCCTGGTCCATTAACTTCTGGGCCAGGCCGAGGCGCCGGTGCGAGCGCTTCACGGCCAGAGAGGTGATGTGTCCATGCGGGACATCGTCTGGATCCTCCTCCATTTTGGCCAGGACGTAGCCCACAATCTTCCCGTCCTCGTCCTCGGCGATGTAGGAGAGCTGCGGCCAGGAAAGGCCATGGTAGAAATAGTATTTCATCTGGTAGTTCTCAGGCAGGCAGAGCAGGTTGCAGTGCTGCATGTTCATCAGGTCGTCCGGCCGGGCGTTGCGGATATTCATGGTGGCAGCGCGTGAGAACGGGGGCGAGGCGCACAAGCCCAAGCCCAAGCCAACACCGTTTGTCTCTGCGGCTTCAGTTCACCGGGGCCGCAGCCACAGAGCTGGCGGCGTGGAGGTGGGATGGCGGGAAGGCGGGAGGACCAGGCGCCGGAAGGGGTGGTGCTAAGCCCTGGCTTCCGGAAATGCAGCCAATGAGGCTTCCTCTTTATTGTGCGTGCGCGTGCACCTCCGAGTGCGGGGGTAGGGAGCGTGGAGTGCTTGAGCAGCTCCTTGGTTTCAAAGATGGTGTTTGGCCTGTTGGGGTCATTACTTTTATATTTGTTTCAGCGTTAGCTTTTTATTGTGCATCTCTCGGTATACATACTGAACAAACGCATGTAATGAAGTTGGTGCAAAAACCAGAACCTTGCCAGACCTCTCGTCTGCTTCAGTATGGCGCACCGCATGCCTCCAAAGTACCTGCCACACGGACTCCTAGGGGACTGGCTAAATGAAATACTGCATGCGTTCTTTGTTTTCAGGTTTTGTCTTTTCACTCTCCGAGTTCCATCCACCTCGCTGTGTAGAGTTGAGGTGCTTCATACTTTTGTTGTTTGATTTTTCACTGCCCAAATATACTGTGGTTTGCTCATCCGTTGTATTAGTGATTCCTGTTTATGCTGTTTCCAGTTTGAGAATAGTGTGAATACCTAAACGTTCCAAACACACCGTTTGTTGACACATGCGTGTATTTACCTAGCATTAGAATTACTGTATCAGAGACCATCATGATGTTCAGCTTTTGTAAATATTAAGGAGTTTTCCGAAGCATGTAGTTGCTTTGAATTCTCATCAGCATTTGGTCTTTTCTCACCTTTTTTTGTTTTTGCCCTTCTTGTGTGTGTATGAAAGTATTACCTAATTACCTATTTTGCATTTCTTTGATGGCTAGCAAAGTTGACCATCTTTTTACATACTTAGGTTTTTAGTCATTCAATGTCTTTTGTGAAGTGGCTGCTCAAATCTTTTACTCATTTTTGTATTGGGTTGTGCCTTTTGCTCATTAATTTTATGTATATATATAAACACACACTGGATATAAATCTTTTGTTACATATTTATAATTAATATCATCTAATGGCTTTTTCCTCTCTTAATGCTGATTTTTAACACCAAGTATAAATTTTATTTGATTTAGTGTTACAGAGAGAGAGGGAGAGACAGAGAGATCCGCCATCTGCTGTTTCACTTTCCAGATAGCTACAAAGACTCAGACTGGGCCAAGTCAGAGCTAGGAGCCAGGAGCCAGGAGTTTCATCTGAATCTCCCACATGTGTGTTAGGGGTCCAATCACTTGAACCATCTTCCACTGCTTTTTCTAGGCCCTTAGGAGGGAGCTGGACTGGAAGTGGAGCAGCTGGGACTTGAAGTGGCAACTATATGGGGTGCTGACATCACAGGCAGCAGCTTTACCCACTACCCCATAATGCCACCCCCCAAGTATAAATTTTAATATGACCCATTTGTCCATTTTTGAAATTTTATGGTTAATATTTTTTGTGTCCTGTTTAGGAAATCTTTGCCTATTTTACTAACAAAGTAGAGGTGGTATTCTATTTATTCCCAAAAGTATTATTCTGCATTTTATATTTTGATATTCAGCTCTTTGAAATTTATTTTTGTGTATGTTGTAAGGAAGCAATTCAGTTAGTTTGTCCTATGTAGATAGACAATTCATTTAGCATAATTTTTTGGGGAAAAATCTTCACTGCACCACATTGCTAACATTGTGACAAATCCTAAATTCCATTTCTAGATACATTAAAATTCTAATACCATCTTTGGAATGCAAGGGCTGGAAGGAAGTTCTGTTTTATTAGCACTATTTGCACATAAGCTGACTGTACATCCTACAATTATCTCTATGTCTTGTATGATCTTCCATACCAGATTCCCAGCACAGCTGCAAACTCAGAAACTAATATTTATTCTGTTGTAATTACGTTAGCCCCTTTTAATTCACAGGAGATATATTCTAAGCCTCCAGCGAATGCCTGAAACCATGGGATTCCAAAGAGTACTGAACTCTATGTATACCATCTTCCCTTCATAAATGCATAAATATGATAGAGTTTAATTTATAAATTTGTCACAATAAGAAATTAACAACAGCAATAATAAAATACACTATACCTTAGCCAAAAGGCCGATAAGCAATCACAACAATAATAAAATAGAATAATTATAATAGTATATAATAAAAATGTGTGCTTTGGGATTGTTATTAACTAAAATAGGGGTTAAGCGCAAGCTCTGTAATGTTGTGACAGTCAATCTGATAATCAATAACATTACTAAATGACTAATAGGTAGCGCATACAGCATAGATAATGCTGGACAAATGGATATTAACATCTCAGGTACAGAACACATAAGATTGTATCACACTTCTTAGAATAGTGCACAATTTAAAACTCACATTTGCTTATTTGCAGAATTTTGAATTTCTTATTTTCCGACAGATTGACCATGGGTGACTGAAACCACAGAAATAAAAACTGGGTAAGGAGGAACTACTATGTATCATTATACAGATAATTGATATCAGATATATCAATTATGTATATATAATATGTGAGCAGCACTACCGCTAATGTGTACACTCTTAAGAGCCATCTGATTTGTGAAACATAGCTTGAATAGCCACCATTTCTTTTGTAATTTTATAGTTTTCTGTTTTCATTAAAACATTTTGAAGATTTAAGATAGCTGTTTAAGTTCCTTGGTGGCTTGATAGTCTGTACTTTGGAAAAATTATTTCCTAGTGTTATTCCCGTTCAGAAATTTCTCTTCTATGTTGTACTTCACACCATGGACAGGGCTGTGTCCTTAGAAGTGATATAGTTCTAAAAGCATGGTCCATACGAAGTATTTGCTTGACTCTCCTCTGTTATAGTCTCCTGAAAAGATCACCTAGATTACCAAAACTTGAATAAATCAGAATAAAAATATTTTACATTCAGCCCAGTTAAATTATAGATATTATATCATCATATAGAACAATTGTTGTCCTAATGCTCAAGAACACTAGTACCAGTAGCTGAGTAGTATGCTTGACATATTCCACAGTGGGCAGGGTACCAAAATCAACTGCATCAAGCATGGTTTTTAATATAATTAATCTTTACACATATGTAAACACAGAAGGCATATGATGACAATTCCACTGTCAAGGAAGAAGGATCTACCAGATACAATGATGAGAGCAGCTATGGTGAAAAATAGAGCAACTAGTTTTATTCTGATAAGCCCTTTTTCCTTGACAGAAAAGTTACTTTTTACTTGAATTTTCATTTCAGTTGCACTAAAAAAAGGATCCAAGAGTAAAGACTCAAACTTTAAGATGATATTAGCAATAAATAGCACTTGATTTGCCTCTGCTACTGGGATCAAATGTAAACCTTCTCTGATGAATAATAAAGAACCTGTAAGTTCTGTGCCATAGATAAGCGCTTCTTATCAGAGTTTGTTGGTAGGCCACTTTTATCATAAATGAAAAATCTTCGCAATCTTCTTTAATACTTTGCAATAATTTAAGATAAAATGATCTGAGACATAAAGACAGTATTATAAATGAGAGATTCTGGAGTTCAAGCCAGGTTTAATGTTGCCTCATTTATATTTTATGGGGAGAAAGCCCCTATGTGCCTCGTGGTTATAAATCTCATGCTTATAAAAATCTGAAGACAAAACATATGATCATTCGAGTCTGGTTTCTACAAGATTTTCAGTCAGTTGCTTTTCAACCTTTTATTTGCCTCAACCTACAATATATTACTACTGATTCTAAGTAATTCTAAAGTGTCCCTGAGTTGATAATCTCTATATGCTGCTTTCACCATATGACTTATAAACTTTGCTTCCTTCTTGTTATTAATCAATGAGTTTATTTAAAATCTTAAGAAGATATTTTAAATAGCTTTGTATCTCCTTTGCCCCTAATCATTATATCAAGTTTAGTGCAAGAATATATTACATGGGGCCAGCGCTGTGGTACAGCGGGTAAAGCCACTGCCTTCAGTGCCAGCATCTCATATGTGGGCCAGTTCGAGACCCAGCTGCTCCACTTCCGATCCAGCTCTCTGCAATGGCCTGGGAAAGAAGTAGAAGATGGCCCAACGTGCCTGGGCCCCTGCATCCTCGTGGGAGACCCAGAAGAAGCTCCTGGCTCCTGGATTCTGGTTTCGGGCTTCAGATAGGCCCAGCTCCCGCAGTTTTAGCCATTTGGAGAGTGAACCTATAGATGGAAGACTTTCTCTCTCTCTTTCCCTCTCTCTCTCTCCTTCTCTCTCTGTCTCTCCTCTCTAACTCTGCCTTTCAAATAAATAAATAAATAAAACAAATACTTTTTAAAGATTTATTTATTTATTTGAAAGTCAGAGTTACACAGAGAGAGGCAGAGAAAGAGAGAGAGGTCTTCCATGCGATGGTTCACTCTCCCCAGTTGGCCACAACAGCCAGAGCTGCACCGATCTGAAGCCAGGAGCTAGGAGCTTCCCCCAGGTCTCCCATGCGGGTGCATGGGCTCAAGGACTTGGGCCATCTTCTACTGCTTTCCCAGGCCATAGCAGAGAGCTGGATCGGAAGTGGAGCAGCTGGGTCTCAAACCAGCGCCCATATGGGATGCTGGCACTTCAGGCCAGGGTGTTAACCTGCCTCGCCACAGCGTTGGCCCCAATAAAAAACAAATATTAAAAAATAATAATTATATATTATGAGAAAAAATATGTAAAATTTCTTACACACTTTGAGCAGCTTTCCTTCATCTGTATGAGTAGATGATTTTTGTAAGTGACACTGACAATGACAGTAAACCATTTTTTAAATCTTTACTAGGATTTTTAAAGTGATAGGGTTGAAAAATAAGGAAGACACAAAACATCAATCAATTTAGAAAAATTAAAAGCATACTGGCTGGTGCCGTGGCTCACTTGGATAATTCTCCACCTGCAGCACCAGCACCCTGGGTTCTAGTCCCAGTTGGGGTGCTGGGTACTAGTCCCAGTTGCTCCTCTTCCAGTCCAGCTCTCTGCTATGGCCAGGGAAGGCAGTGGAGGATGGCCCAAGTGCTTGGGTCCCTGCACCCGCATGGAGACTGGGTGGAAGCACCTGGCTCCTGGCTTTGGACTGGCGCAGTGCCGGCCATAGCGGCCATTAGGGGAGTGAACCAACGGAAGGAAGACCTTTCTCTCTGTCTCTCTCTCAGTGTCTATAACTCTCTCTCTGTCTCTCTCACTGTTTAAATCTGCCTGTCAAAAAAAAAAAAAAAGCAGCCGGCGCCGCGGCTCACTAGGCTAATCCTCCGCCTAGCGGCGCCGGCACACCGGGTTCTAGTCCCGGTCGGGGCGCCGGATTCTGTCCCGGTTGTCCCTCTTCCAAGCCAGCCCTCTGCTGTGGCCAGGGAGTGCAGTGGAGGATGGCCCAGGTGCTTGGGCCCTGCACCCCATGGGAGACCAGGAAAAGCACCTGGCTCCTGGCTCCTGCCATCGGATCAGCGCGGTGCGCCGGCCGCAGCGCGCCGGCCGCGGCGGCCATTGGAGGGTGAACCAACGGCAAAGGAAGACCTTTCTCTCTGTCTCTCTCTCTCACTGTCCACTCTGCCTGTCAAAAAAAAAAAAAAAGCATACTAGCTATTTTTCTGTTTTGTTGTTGTTGTTTTACTATCATGTCTTTTGTCGCTCCCCCTCTTCGTGGAGGAACGACACAGGACCCTGCGCTGTTCTTTTGTCTGTTCGGCCCTTCCCGGGTTTGCTGCTGGTTCTTCCCGGGTTGGCTACCATCCCTTCCACCTCCGTGGAAGGGCGGGCCCCCTGCCACTTTCCCCACTTCCGCGGGGGAGCGGCACACCGCCGGCAGGCTCTCTCGGGGCCTGCACAGGTGTTCCTTCAGATAGATGTTCCCCTTAGATGTTCCTGGTGCATGTTGTCTCTCTCCTCCTTTATAGTCCTCTTCCACCAATCCCAACTCTGCTACCCACACGCCGAGTACGCTGCCCTCCTCCAATCAGGAGCAGGTCCTGCTGTTTATTGGTTGAACTGGAGGCAGCTGTGTAGAAGCTGTTTCTCCCTTCTCAGCGCCATATTGTGGGAGAGCAGATGCATAGAATAAGTCTTAATTCCAGTAACTTAGTCTAGTCCGAGTTGCTCCCCACATCTTTCATCTGCCTTTATCATTCCATGGGCCATGAAACCAATGAAGCATCCACACAAATGTGGGGACCCACAAAAATTTTGGAAGAAGGGGCACCTTATTCATCAGCATGCCCTTTTTTTCTTTGATTCCACTTAATCTGTCTGAGGGCTCATTTTAGAGTAAGGAATCAACAAAGGGAACTAGCTGCACCCAGAGGGGAATATGCAGTCATTTTGACTATAGTTGCAGCCAAACTTTGCACAGTGAAGATGCTTAGAGAACAACATGGTTTACAACAACTATACTATAGAGGAACTGTGTGACATATGAAAAACTGCCAATGAATGGACAAAAAGATATTTTAATACCTGGAAGTGATAAGTTCTGTTTCTTTTCTCCACTGTCATAAGTAACACCAAAGTTCATAAATTTGGTGATCTTTGTAAGTTAGGACAGATAGCAAAGAATTTTCTATACCCTTATGTTACTTCGTGTTCCCAAACCACTTTTTTATGGAAGTGCTACTGCAGGCATATCTACATAATTAGGAGATCATAAGATCATAATTTTGAAAAATGTTTTGAAGTTAACAATGGATTTGCACAATGTACAGTGGCTATAAGACAGTCTGGAAACTCTTATTGTATTACAAGAGAAAAAAAAAAAGAAACCAGGTTTAATATGAGCCAATGGCAAACAGAATAATACAAAAGCTAACATTAGAATGTGATTCTGCCTTTAGCAGTGCTCTATGTGCTGAATAGCTATGAGCAGAGATGTGGTTAGACCAAAGAAGAGGGAGCCTCAATCAGAACTGCAAGTGCCGGAAAGGGGACAAATCAGCCTGAGTAAGAAAGGTAGAATGAACTCATTTTAAGCAATGGGATCATTCTTTGCCTTCATGAATCTCTGTTGATGTAGAAAATAATTCCTTTTTCTTCATAGCAAAAGATAAATTGTCGCTCCCCCTCTTCGTGGAGGAACGACACAGGACCCTGCGCTGTTCTTTTGTCTGCTCGGCCCTTCCCGGGTTTGCTGCTGGTTCTTCCCGGGTTGGCTACCGTCCCTCCACCTCCGTGGAGGGGCGGTGCCCCCTGCCACTTTCCCCACTTCTGCGGGGGAGCGGCACACCGCCGGCCGGCTCTCTCGGGGGCTGCTCGGATGTTCCTCAGGTGTTCCTTCAGATAGATGTTCCTGGTGCATGCCGTCTCTCTCCTCCTTTATAGTCCTCTTCTGCCAATCCCAACTCTGCTACCCACACGCCGAGTACGCTGCTCTCCTCCAATCAGGAGCAGGTCCTACAGTTTATTGGTTGAACTGGAGGCAGCTGTGTGGAAGCTGTTTCCTCCTCTCCCAGCGCCATATTGTGGGAGAGCAGATGCATAGAATAAGTCTTAATTCCAGTAACTTAGTCTAGTCCGAGTTGCTCCCAGTTGCTCCCCACAATAAATAGGCCTATGATTGTCAAGAAAATTTTATGCTGGTTCTGGCTATAAGGTTTGATAAAAGGAAAAGGCCTCCTTGGCTTGTGATGAAAGGAAAAGGTTTAGTTAAGGTTAGTTTAAATTGGATTCCAAAGAAAATTCAGATTTTAAGCACATCCAATATGCTATGTCAGCAGCAGTGGGCAGACATTTGTGAAATTGGGTGAGCTTTGGAACCCTGAGAATGGTTTTCATCCTAGATTATTATCTTATCTCCTGTGGGTATAAATATATAATATTCTAAATATGAACCTGAAACAGGCATAGCCATTTGTCTTCTGGTTTGTTTAACACAGAAAGTCTACTCAAGAAGCAAGAGTTAGCAGTCCTATCTTCCAGAGATGGAGTGACTAAGATAGGGTCATCAATATCTTGAATATTGACAGTTTCCAGTAGATGAAGTGTTATCTAAATCCTGTTCCAAAATTCGGAAAGTTCTTTATAGCCACAGTGAATTTGTTCCAGTGTGAACTGGAGGTCTGTATGGCTCTTGAGTTGTACTGGAAAATAAAATAGATTAAAAAGTTACTTCTATAAAATGTCTAGTAGCTTCTGTGATGCAAGATAGCAAAGGGATGGATTTGGAAATCACAGGAAAGGAAGATAATACTGTAGAGTGTCTTGCTTGAAGATCTTTAAAATCCTGATTATTTCTGCTGTTTCCACATTGCCAGCTGGATGGAAATGTAAGGCATTAGTTTCAAGAAGTATCCCAGGTGATTCAGTGTTGAGATTGATCCAGAAATACAGACTTGATTCCAAGATTGGTATATAAGCAGTCATTGTAATGAGTGTTGTTGGGTATGGGAAAAGAGCCTGGGCATGCTTTAGAGAGACACAGCATTTGCTTTGCTTCTTATTATCTTTTCAGATTTCACTCAAATGTCACATATTATGTGAAGTCTTCTCTGATTCTTTTCCAGCTGGAGAAATGAATTGTTTCCTTATTTGTATGCAACTCCCACTGTTATCTATGTTATCTGTGTATCTTATGCTTTATTCTTAATTCTTTCCCTGTGTTTCTTGGGGACTTGGCCCTGCCTTTTGAAAATAGTTGTTTTTCTGGGGACTAGCAAATTGCACAATGCATAGTAGGTCTTAAGTGAATGCTTCTGGAATGAATACACCATTGGAGATATAAATATATTAAGACATCCAAACATTTTTTCTTTATGAAGTCCAAATAAATTATATGATTATAGTGCATATTTTTGTGTAATGTTATCCATTATTATTGCTTAAAGTATGTAATGAGAAAATATGATGGTACTTATACTATATCACTTTCTATACTTAGCAATATTTTCACTAACCAACTACATTATCTACCAAATGTTACAATGTCTAGGCTACTCAGAGATTTGTAGATCACTTTCATTATCTAACAGGAAAGTAAAATGGACATATTTTATAATCAGTTTACAGCTCTAAATTTCTCTTTTATTCCTTGGGAAGTAAGCTGGTTATTATTGGTTGTATTTTTGACCCCTTAACCTGAAAACTATGTTTGTCAGATTTGCAAGCTGGATTTCTGGTAGATTTGGTCAATGGGAGATCATGGTGCTAGAAATAAGAAAAAGAAAGGATGGAAAAAGCCAGAGTATTTAACTCCCACTAGAACATCTTCAGGGCACCTTGCAGTAGCAGATGGTTTCCTAAATGATGCTAGTTTCCTACTAAATTGACCTTTACTGAGTTCTAGCTTCTCCCAGGCCACCCTGGCTTCTAGTCTCTGGTGATAAGATTTTCTCTCTTTATCTCACAGCCCTAGAAGTGATTGCTTTGTTGGCTTCTCAGCTCTTCCATCACTCTTTAACTATGTATTGAATTTCCTCAATTTAAATACATAGACTGATTTCCTACCTGGCCTCTGACTGATAGAAGAATTACAATAATTGACTGGATGACATTTTAAAAAAATGTATATGTTTGAAAGGCAGAGTGGGGGATGGGGAGAGAGCGATCATTCATCTGCTGGTCCACTCCCACATCCCCTGAAACAGCTTGGACCAGCTTGAGGCCAGGAGCCTGGACTCCACCTGAATCTCCCACACATGTTAGGGCCAGACTACTTGACCCATCCTCTGCCCTTTCCCAGGATGCACATTAACAGGAAGTTACATTGGAAGCACAAAATAGTATTTGAATGGGCACTTTGATGGAGGATATGGGTATTCTTAGTGGCATCTTAAAATGCTATTCCACAACACACACCCTGAATTGACTACATTTTAAGTGTAAATTGAAATGTTGTAATTACTTTCCCAGTTCAGCACATGGATCCCAAATACTTGAGCATTAATGAATGATGTAATAGGTCAAATATTCAGAAATAGTCATGAATTCACTGCTGGGTCTGAGGAAGAAAGAATGTACAGAATTCCTGATGGCAGAGGTATCATAATCCTGTTCAGTCACCTTCAGATTGTTTCCACGTAAGAGCCCCACAGATCTCACATGCCATTAGGGAGTCAATGACTACAAGGCATATAGAGGCGGAACACACTGGCAGTTAGTATTATGTCATGAGGATTTGTATGAAATCTCATAAACATTATTACATGGGAATATGTGTGGAGTTTAGAGTGTCAGTGGACAGTGAGTGATTAAGAGGGACTAGCAGCTATAGCTAAAGAGATCAGGTGGCATTAAGAAATCATGTTGGGCACTTGAGAAAAAAAACTTGACTTCCATTCATGGCTCAGTAACTTATGTATGATCTTGGACAGACCACATAACTTCATGTCCCCTCCCTTTCTTCCTATAGGGGCTGAATATATATATATATATATATATACACATACACACATTTATATACATACATACATATGTATATATACACTTACATGTGTGTATGAAATAAATATATATGAAATATATATATTATAATATATTTGTATTAACTCTGATATTTTATTTTAATATTCATTAATTTTTCTTTATTTTAAGTGCAGAGCAACAGAGAGAGATCTTCCATCCACTGGTTCATTTCCTTTTTTAAAAAACATATTTGAAAGAGTTATGGGGAGGGGGAAGAGAAAGACAGAAAGTTCTTCTATACACTGATTCACTCCCCAAACACTTGATCCATCATCTGCTGCTTTTCCCAGGCCATTAGCAGGGAACTGGATTGGGAGTGAAAGAGCTGGGACAGGAACTGGCATCCATACAGGATGCTGGTGTTGCAGGCTGCTGTGTCACAACACTAGCCCCACTAGTTCATTTCTAAAAAGCCTACAGCAGCTGAGGATGAGCCAGACTGAAGCCAGGAGCCAGGAGCCAGGAATTCAATCTGGGTCCCTCACACGGGTGGCAGGGATTACAGTACTGCTGCCTCTCAGAAAAATTAACAGGAAACTTGATTGGAAATAGAGGCATGAGGCCGGCATCATGGCTCACTTGGCTAATCCTCTGCTTGCGGCGCCGGCACCCCAGGTTCTAGTCCCGGTTGGGGCGTCAGATTCTGTCCCGATTGCTCCTCTTCCAGTCCAGCTCTCTGCTGTGGCCCGGGAAGGCAGTGGAGGATGGCCCAAGTGCTTGGGCTCCTGCACCGCATAGGAGACCAGGAGGAAGCACCTGGCTTCTGGCTTCAGATAGGCACAGTGTGCCGGCCGCGGCGGCCATTGGAGGGTGAACCAACGGCAAAGGAAGACCTTTCTCTCTGTGTCTCTCTCTCTCTCACTGTCCACTCTGCCTGTCAAGAAAAAAACAAACAAACAAACAAAACAAAACAAAAAAAAAAACATGTCCATGCCTTCTACTTTGTTCTCATAATGAAATTGAATAATGTATAAGAGAACATTATATATAAACATAATCATTTAATAGAAGAAATCGTCTTGAAGATGGATACATTGATGAGAACACCAGCTGAATGTCCCTCTCTCCCCACCACTGCAGCCATAACTGCAGTGAAGGTCGGTATCCTGTTTCATCCAGTTGCTGTGCGTGAGCACAAAGGCTTCCACAAATCCCACTCAAACCCAAAATGGCACCCACCCTTTCTCAGCCAGGCAGCAGGCACTATTGTGGGAAAGTTGAAGCGAGATAAACATGCCCCCTCTACTTCTACTGGTTCCTTGAGCAACTGCTAGCCCCCAGGACTCCAGTCTGGACTCACACCATGTTCTCCCTCCAGCTATATCACCACTGGTTGCTGCAGTCCAGTCTCATCTCTGTCTCCAAGCTGCTGCCTGTTCTACCTCTGCTGCTGCTGTTATGTGTTGTGTCCATGTTCACACTGTGCGTCTACACCCTCCACACAGGTCCATAGCATTTCTCTTCCTCTTGTAGGATTTCCAGTGTGGTTTCCTCTACAATTCTCCCCTGAGAGTGCACTTCCTACACTTTTTTTTTTTTTTTTTTACTATTTATCCCTAGCCTAGTGCAGTATGATGCCATTCCCTAATCTGTCATCATGGAAATCTCTGAAGAAATAACTGTGAATGTGTTTTGAAATAAGTGGATTAAGAAAAGAAACTACAGACTGACAAAAGGGCATGGGAACAGTAGTATTTAGCTTTGGAAAGGTTTAAAAAAAAGAAAAAAAATCTCATGCTTTCCTTGAAATCCTGCAGTATATTCCATTCCATTTTCAGTTATTAAGACCAATCTTCTTTAAAACTCAATTGCCAGATTTTATTCTGTGGGCCCTTTGGACATGACCAAATGTCCTAATCTAATAGGAAGTCCAGTGATTAAGTCAGAGAAATAAAATCACTTGAGAAATTAGTGATAGAATTTTAGAGAGAGAGAGTGTAGGACACTGAACTCCTACGTAAATTCCTTTTCGTTTCCTGGTGGACAGCTAATTGCCCACATTTAGAAATGCTCTTTCTTTATAATCTCCATTTTGCATGTTCTTTGTCACTTTGATTGTTGACTTAATTATTTTATGTGCATGCCCCAGAATTCAGATGTTTAAAAAGTGAATTATTTCTCAAACTCAAGAAGTTAATAAACCTTTTCAATGATTGTTTATGAAAAATTCTAATTTTTTTTAGTGGCTCCATCAAAAATGATTTTTTAGACAACTATTCCAAATATAGTTTCATGGCTGGGTTGAACCACATGATGTTTTGGAATTTTCTGGTTATAAAATTCTGTATTAGTCTACACAGATGAATTTTGTTGCTGTTGGGGTAGGCTAGTGGGTGTCAAAATGGAAAAGATGAGATGACATAGTGCTTTGGTATTAAGTGAGAATTCACCAAGTGAAAATAATTTCCTCTATCCTTACAGCAATTGACTGTGAACATTTTTACATAGAAAGGGGAAAATTGAAGAAATATTTTTTCCTCAATGTTAGTGATAATTATTTATAACCAATTGTTTTCTATCATTTTTTGAGCCACACCAGTAAGCTATATAGTAACACCCTGCCTATACCCATTTCTGTGTCTCTATGACTAGAATTAATGTGCAAAATAGAAAAATGACAAAAAAGTCTAGCAGTTTGGAGACACACAGTGGTCCTTGGTAGTTGATTATGAGAATTAAGCTTTGGACATTCCGATGGAGCAGTACTTTGTTCAAAGTGATGAGAACACAAGATGCCTGCATATGTCTATTCAAAGTTACTGCAAAGTGTTTTCTTGTCTTAAGTCTAGTTCAGAGAATTTTCAGTAGTCTTATTGAAGAACTGGTGTTGGAGAAGCAGAACTAAATCTGGAGAATTGGTGTAAACATGCAGAAATGCCTTGCTCTTTCAATAGTTCATCAAGAATACAGATTTGATGGAATTTCTCAGGGTTCTTACTAAGTTAAAGCCACTGACTCAAGGAGAACTCAACACCATTCACTGTATATATGAAGGGCTGGCATCATGGCACAGCAGTTAATCCACTGCTTTGGACTCCAGTATCCATATCCAAATGCTGGTTTGAGTCTAAGCTACTTGGCTTGCTTGCTTGCTTTTTTTTTTTTTAAAGACTTATTTATTTATTTAAAAGGCAAAAATGAGAGAGAGAGAATAATCTTCCATCTGCTGGTTTACTCCTCAAAAGGCTGCAATGGCCAGTGCTGGGCCAATCCGAAGCCAGAAGCCAGGAGCTTCTTCTGGGTCTACTATGTGGGTGCAGAGCCCCAAGGACTTGGCCCATCATCAGCTGCTTTCCCAGGCTCATTAGCAGGTATCTGGATTGGAAGTGGAGCAGCTGGGACTTGAACGAGTGCCTATATGGGATGCCAGCATTGCAGGTGGCAGCTTTACCCACTATGCCACAGTGCCAGCCCCCACTATTTTGCTTTCAATCCAGCTTTTTGCTGATATGTTCAGGAAAGCGGTGGAAAGTAGACTAAGTATTTGCATGTCTGGTACCCATGTGGGAGACCAGGAATGGAGTACCTGGTTCCTGGCTTTGGCCTGGCCAAGCCGAGGTTATTGCAGCAATTTGAGATGTAAACCAGCAGATGAAAGAGTTCTCCGTCTCTGTCTCTGTCTCTGTCTCTCTCTCTTCCTCTGTTGTTCTGTCTTTTTTTTTTTTAAACTTTTTTAACTTTTATTTAATAAATATAAATTTCCAAAGTACAGCTTATGGATTACAATGCCTTCCCCCACCCATTAACTTCCCTCCCACCCACAACCCTCCCATCTCCTGCTTCTTCTCCCATTCCATTCGCATCAGGATTCATTTTCAATTATCTTTATGTACAGAAGATCAATTTGGCAACTAACTTTATAAAGAGAAAAGTTTATTTAATTCACAGTTTGGGAGGTTCAAGTCCAAGATCAGATGACCACATTGGTTTGGCCTCTGATGAGGGTGGTACAATGGTCAAGTATCTGCAGAAGAGTCATGTGGTGAGCCAGGAAGTAAAGTGGCTGGGCCCAAACTCAGGTTTCTCTAACTCCCTCTCCCCAGATCTTCCTTCTGAGTGCAGAATTCCAATGACCTATGGAATAAGCCCACTTCCTAGACACTGTAGTTACATAGTTGGGCTGATTCCACCCTTTTAGTACCATTGATTCATGACTTTGGGATTTAAACTTCTTGCATGAATTTGGGGGCTAAATCATGTTGCAACCATGGCAGAGGGGAACTTCTTTAAGAACAGGGCTTGGGGCCGGCACCGTGGCACAATAGGTTAATCCTCCGCCTGTGGCACCAGCATCCCATGTGGGCACCGGTTTGAGTCCTGGCTGCCCCTCTTCCAGTCTAGCTCTCTGCTATGGCCTGGGAAAGCAGTAGAAGATGGCCCAAGTCCTTGGGCCTCTGCACCCACGTGGGAGACCAGGAAAAAGTGCCTTGGTCCTGTCTTTTAAATAAATGAATGAATCTTTTTTTTTTTTTTTTGACAGGCAGAGTGGACAGTGAGAGAGAGAGACAGAGAGAAAGGTCTTCCTTTTCCATTGGTTCACCCCACAATGGTCACTGCGGCCGGCACGCTACAGCTGGCGCACTGTGCTGATCCGAAGCCAGGAGCCAGGTGCCTCTCCTGGTCTCCAGGCAGGTGCAGGGCCCAAGCACTTGGGCCATCCTCCACTGCACTCCCGGGCCACAGCAGAGGAAGCAACTGGGACAGAATCCGGCACCCCGACCGGGACTAGAATCCTGGTGTGCTGGCACCACAGGCGGAGGATTAGCCTTTTGAGCCACGGCGCTGGCCTAAATAAATCTTTTTTTAATGTATGAGTAAAACAGCTCAATATTATGGACACCAGGTGACTATTTCAACTGGATAAATATTTTCCACAATCATGTTGCTAGTCAAGCACTAATTTGTCATTCACTTTCTAATTAATTCAAAAAATATAAAGGGTTTTAAAATTTCTCACTCTCCACATTTTTTTTCACCTGTATCTTTCTCTTTCACTGTCATTAATTCTCTCAGCTTTACTTCCCCAGCACAGCACAGACTGAACATGCAAAGCATAGGACACAGAAGAAGAAAGATGACACTTGCGTCACTAGGCTCCTGGCTCACTTTGCTAATCTTCCTCAACTGCTGTCACTAAATAGAGTGAATAGATGGCTACTACCATGGCTGCTACTGCTGTGGCTGTGTTTAAATGCATTCTGAGAGCCTTACATAATTTTTATTCCACTTGATGAACTTATTACCCAATATATAATTTAGGAAGACAAAAGATTAACTTCCTGGACTTTGAAACCTTTTTTTATAGGTGAAATATATCTTCTATGTAAACGAATGTATATAACATATAGACAGAGTTTAAAAATAATAAAATAATCTTGCTCATCATACTCAATACTTAACTAAGAAAGAAGCTAAAACCAATACCTTTGAAAAATCTTTTATAATCCTTTCTAACATCTTTCTCCTTGGAAGTAATTCATATCCTGATTTGCATATAAAACATCTCTCATGTATGTATGTACTTAAGAAATTACACTGGTGTGTACTCCAGGGTATAGAAATATTAGGTGCCATCTTGGAATTCTGCCTACCACAAAATTTTGCATATGAATGTTCCTGATTATTTCTCTTATCTATTTTGCTATAATCATATAACTTCTTACGTGCTTTTTAACTCTACAAAGTTTAGTTGAACATTTTACAATATGATTTTATTATACTTAGCCACCATTAAGATATAAGAATTTGTTTTGTATGCATCCTCACCAATAATTAGAATTTACATTTGAATACATTTTTATAACTTTCCTTAGTAGAGCTTTGTCCATCATTTCTTAGATTCACTCCTAGATATCTTATTTTTATGGATACTATAATTTAAAAATTATAGTTTCTAAAAATTTTTTGCTGAAAATTTTGAATATTAATATCATATTCAGCGGATTCACTAAATTATCTTGTTACTTTTAATAACTTATATGGAAATCTGTTTTGGATTTCCTAAGTAGATAAATGTATCACTTAATTAATAATGACTGCTGCTTTTTCCTTTTCTACCCCTATGTTTTACATGAATTTTTCATGTCGTATTGAGCTGTCTGGGTTCTCCAGTACAAAATGAAGTAGAAGTACTGGTAAGAAGACCTCTGTGGTGGTTGTTGGGGTGTACCAGCTTAAGCTGTAGCTTGGGAAACGACATCTCCAATCAGAAAGCCTGATTTGAGTTCTGGCTCTGCTGCTTTTGAACAACTTCCTGCTAATGCTCCTGGGAGGCAGCAGATGATGACCCAAGTATTTGGGTTCCTGCCACACACATGGAGGCCTGGATGGGTTCCTGGATCCTGGCTTTGGCCTGGACCAACGCTGACTGTTGCAAGCATTTAGGGAGTGAACCAATGGGTAAAAGATTCTCTTTCTTTCTCTCTCTCTCTCTTTCTCTCTCTCTCTGTCTCTTCCTCTCCCTCTCTAGTTCTTTCATTCTGCTTTTTAAATCAGCATATCTTTAAAACCAAGAATTAAGCTTTCTGACGTTAGAGGTGAATCTTTCAATGTTTTGCTGTTGAATATGGTGTTTTATTATGTTTTGTATGGATATCCTTTATCAGGTTCCTGTCGTTGTCTTCAGAAATTGATCTGAAATTTCATAGGAATTCTAATCAAAACCTCAATATGAAAAAATAAAAGAACAAGAAAGATACCACAGAGAAGAAAAAGAAAAATACCTAGAGACATATCCTACCCAGATATCAAAAGTAATCAGGGATAAAGAAGGCCATTTATTCATGATAAAGGGTCAATTCACTACTGGAAAAATAATTTTAAAAGCTTTATACAGCCAATAGCCTCACTTCAATATACAACATGAAGCAAAACAAACAAACAAAAGAAAACAAACAAAACTGAGCATAACTACATGGACAAATCCTCAAGTCCATCTGGATATTTCAGTATCTTGTTCTCAATAACTGATAGAATATGTGAGCAGAAAATAAGTGAAAATACGCTTGAACAACACTACAACCAACTTCACTTAAATCTGTAGGAGAGTTTACGCTAAACAGCAAAATCCACAGTGCATGTGGTATGGTTACCCATATAGGTAAAGTTCTGGGCTATCAAATAAGTCAATAAGTTCGAGGTGATTCAAATTGTCCAATGTATTTTATCTGTCAATGATGGAATTCAATTATAAATCAGCAACAGAAAATATTGTAAAAGACGCAAATATTGTAAAAATATACAACACACTTCCAAATAACCTATGCTTCAAAGAACTCACAAGGGCAATTAGTGTTTTAAACTGCATAGAGGAAAATATTAAAAAAAAAAACAACAAGAGATATCACTGATATTTAAACATTAAATCCAGTGATATATTGAGAGGTGCTTGTTTTGTTGTGATTTATAGCTTTAATACATATTACATGTAAACTTTGACTTATACAAAAATACCCAATTAAAAGATAAATGAATGCTAGAAATAAACACATGGAAAAGATTTGCTCAAGGAAGTATTTTTGGATCTATATATCCATGTGATAGGATTCTAACTTTAAAGAAAAGAGGATATTAAACCTTTGACTCCCTTATATGGAGTCATTTGGTTAATTTTTGTTTCTTCAAAAATCATTTAAGTTCGGATAACCTTACAATATGCAACATTCCATGCTTGTTGCACATGCGGGTTCTCCGTGGTCTTTGTCAGAGGATAGAAAATGAACATATGTGCTCCATGCCATTGCTTGTATCATTAGCCATCAAAAAAAAAAAAATCCACAGCATCTGCAATTCCCTGTTTTAATTAGATCCTGAGGTAATGGCTGCAGCTGAGCCATTTATTGCTTCTGTAAATGAGAGCCAGTAGAGGGAAGATGTTTTTCCTACCGCCACGTCTGAAAGGGGAATATGATGGTAACAGCGTAGGTGGGATGACTCGAGTGAGGAACTTTGCCTGACCTCTGATATAATAGAAGCATGAGGGGATAGCATGTTCGGCATCTATAGTGAGGGACATAGGTATGGCAACAGACACCAGGCTGTGACATAAAAGCAGCAAACACCCAGATGTCACTAGAGTCACCAAAAAAGGACAATATCAACAAAATGACAGTAACTGATCAGTTTTTATCTTAGTAAAGTGAAAAATACTTCCATTTTTGAAAACCGTATTTTAACTTAATCTCTAGATATTTTAGGGGTTTGTGTGTGTGCATATGTGTAGAAAATTTTCCTGAAATATTTGATACCATACACATTGAATTATTATTAATTTACCTGATTTTTCTTTCAAATTAGCAGTTAGAGGTTTTCATCACCAATGATAATTTAAAATTATTTATTTATTAATACAAATTGCATTTCAATTCAAACTATGTATAGTCGTCAAATACATACACTTTTCTCAGACAACTAGTTATCATGAACAAATTGATTGCTCAAAATCATTATGTACCTTTTCCTACATCTTGAAGGTTAAAGCTTAAATAATTCTTCCTTTCCCCTCAATATTGACAAACCTCATTATTTTTAGAATAAAAACTTGCTTTTTAGGAAAAAATAATATCAGCAATTACATAGATTTTTATTACTGTTATCTACAAAACAGGCCTTCTAAAACTTTTTATTATTGTCTATAGCTCACAAAAATGAGGTTTTCATAATATTAAATGGTGCTAGAAAAGCATGTCAGATTTATAAAACCATTTGTTTCTACAAAGCTGTATGAGTGGAAGGCTTTTGGAGAGGGTTGGCTTAGAGCACTTCATTATTTTGAATGTTGGATTAATGTTCACAGTTTTCCGTTGCTCACTTTTATGTGGGGGTTGGTCTGAAGCGCAGTATATTATGCAATGGTTTTGTCATGTATCAGTGATGATATTAACAGTGTAATGCTAAACAGGTTCTGAGGAAATGAGGAAGGAAAAAAATGACTTACTATATTTACCCTGAAACAAGATTCAATCTGCCACTGTATTTAATGCTATATTTTTCATTATCTCACAAGCATATGTTGAAACCGCTACAGATGATGAAGTTAGCTGCTGGGCAGAGTTATCATCAGTGCTTTCCATCTTTATTTTAATAAGAGGAATGAGCAAATTGTTTGTGACCTTTGTCAAGGGCTTCGTGGAAGACAAGAAACCTAACTACAAAATCACTAGCCTGGAGCTGTACTGAATATTCAATAGCACCTTTCCTAGAATAAAATGTCTCATAACAAAGCCATTGTTTCTGATGGAGCGCTGTCTCAAACAAAAAGGTCTGGAATCTAAGGGGAAAATATACTTCCTTTTTTTTTCTTCAAAAATGTTACATGTAACATACCATTGGCTAGTGGTCATTTTCTATTTGTGGGGAAAACACGTGTTGTTAAGGTTAGTGCCTGCCTAAAGATAATGCCTGCTACTTAGAACCCTGGAACCTTGGTTAACTTGGCACATTTATAAAACAAAGCCCCCTGCTTCAAGTAGAATCACATGGTCTAATAGCAATGTCTTTTGAGTTCTTAACTACTGATGTTGTTCTAAGCGCTTTACTCAGTTATTTCATATAATGCTTTCTCTAGAGGTAAATCCTGTGTTCACATATGTTTCACAGATTGGTAAACTGGGCAGCAAAAGGCAAAGTAAAATTTATATAAGTCACCTAGCCAAAGTTGAAGCTTTTTTTTTTTTTTTAATGAAAGTAACCTGGGTGACAAGTTACTGCTCCATAGAGAAGGGGACTGGCACTCCAAAACTGCCGTCTTCGGGAATGATTTCAGATAACTGATGCATCTGGTATTTCTGACTGTTAAAGGTGCTATGGCTTGAGCAAGACTTGGCTCCCCAAACACATGCAGATGTTAAACTCTGAAGTCTTCTGTGAACTGTTGATGGATTGAGCATGGAGGCTGATCTATTCATGACAGCTGAGCGCCAGGCCTTGGTGGAAGGAGTTTGAATCACTGGAGGCTTGTCGCAGAAGACAGTTCTCACACAAGCATTGGTTAGGCTGTGCTCAGCCCAGCTGCTCTCTCTGCCTCCTGGCTCACCACGTAGCTGTTCCTTCTCACCTGCTCTGCCACTGCCTCCTCCACCAAGCACCACGTGATGGGGGCTTCCTGGTGCTGGAACAGCAAACCTTCAAATCGTAAGCTGAAATAAATCTCTTCTCTCTCAAGAAGCTCTCTTGGGTGTTTTAATTAAAATGAGGAAAAGTTGGGTAATACAAAAGTGGAGACAGGCTGTGAGAAGTCCTTGGAGTCTGTGGTGTAAATCTAATTATCTTACTAAAGTAGAAGAACAGGAAATAGCCTATGTTTCCTGTAGGAAGATGGAATTTTGCTCCTAAAGTTTATATATCTCTGGCTTGAAATATTTTAGCCATATATGTTATACTATCTGTAGACCAATATGTTTCAGATGCCATTCACTTTATTGCCCTCCCACAAGCTAGACACAAAAGAGCACCTGCTAAGCTAAGACAGGCAGGCGCTTGCAAGTTCAAGGCCCTCATTCTTAAATGGAAAATGGCAAACACTCACTGACTTGTAACCCTGGGTATGGAACAGATCAATCAACAGTGAAGTGGAAATGAACTTCCACAATAGGCTCGTGCCTGTCATTTACAGGAAGATCACTGAAAATAATACAACTAACACATGAGAACTTTTGGTCTTTTGTGCTCACTTCCTCAATTTTATTTTACTGTTACATAAAGTTTTCCCTTCACAGTGGTATACTTTTCTAAAACTTCTATAATTATTCATAAATATAAAGATAGGATTGATTAGAAAAAAAATCAGTTCCTTATTTTAAGGTCCCATTGTTACTTACAAGCAATTTTAGAATCTTGAGTGGAAACAAATATTCCACAGTAGTGATGCATTAAGTAATCTTTCTTTAGACAGATGCTACACAAAATGTGGTTAGCCCAACTGGTGACGATATCCAAACTGTTTGCTCTAGTCCATCATGTGCTAAGGTGCTTGCCATAGAATGTGAGTCAACACGTTGCTTATTTCTTGAGAATGTCTTGTAATGGAAAGAAAAATGTGGCTGAACCAAAGTGTATTTCTGATATAGCTGATTTACATTCTTGGACTGACACTTTGAGTGGGGCTGATGCAGACCACTTTCAAGCTAGACTTCACAATTCAAAACTGTGTTTCCTGCTGGAATCGTCTGCTACAAGCATTGGCCCTATTGCCTTCATTATGCCCACTTAGTCTCTATCTTTCTCAAAATTTTCGTAAGAACATTAGGCAAACTTCACAAACACTTCTCAATGTCCTTATTTTCTTATGTGGAATACAAGGCCCAGTGTTTTCATATTTCTTAATAAGCACATTATCAGTTGTTGAGGTTTTAGAGTGAAGAACTCTGAACCAGAAGTCTTAAGATGTGACTTGGTTTCTCCTTACACTAAATGATCATAGATGGCTCACTCAATCTCCTTGTAGCTTTATTTAAGAAAACAGAAACAAAAATAAACAGTGTCCATTTATAACAAGTCATAGTAATTTTCTGTTTTAATATATTCGCATGAATCACTATTTTAAAATTGAATAAATGCCTCAATACTATCATTTTATAGACATCCCCCTTTCTTTCATTATTAAACAGGAATATTTCAAGAGCAATATTATGAACCAGTGCCTCGAGTTTGCCCAAATTAAATGACTAAAGCCCCTGACACTGAATTTTAATCATATAATTTTATGTACGTGCATCTGTTAGTTGAAAAATTGAATATACACTGTCAAAATTTTTTAAACTGAAAGCTGTTTTGTAACATATTTTAAATGAAAAAATGGAATACAGTGTTATTCTCTTAGCTTGTTTCATTCTTGTTTGTTTTTTTTTTAGCTTCAGCAAAGAATTCCTGTCACAACATTAAAGAAATATGGACAGTCTTCAGCGATGCAATTGATAATGAACAAATATGAAAATAAAACCATGGTTAATCATAAAAGACATATTGAGAAAGGCAAATTAGGACTTGGAAATGAGAGAAATCAGCAAGTAGTCACTTATTAAGAGTTACATGTTGGAACAAAGCTGTCAGTCCAACCTGGCAATCCTTTAAACCCTGACATTAAAATAATACAGGTCCACTGTACTGGATTAGCTTTGAATGGACTGACTTAATGTGAACATTACACGCCTTTTCAAATCTGAGATCAGCCTTTACTGATAACTAGTCAGTTTTGATTTGATGGTAACTCTTAGGTGCTACTCATGAGTTTTTGTATCAGTGTCCTCATTCCTGGGAACATAAGCATGGAAGAGCAGGGTAAACAGCTGTGGGAGGTGAACTGGCTACAGAGGAGGCACACCCATGTGCTTTGCCTTGGGCTAATGGGCAGGACTTGAGTAAATGTGATGGAAAGTTTCTCTGTGCATTTGCTATCAGTTTATGTTGGTTGACTTCAATGCAATAGTGGCTGCTGTAAGAAGTATGCAAAGAAAAGTGCACCTTTTGAGGAGAGTAATATTGATATCCCTTACACTTGGCATAAAAATTTTTTGAGAGAAGGAATGTTATATGAAAGAGGCCCTCTACTTGTATGTCCTCTTATGCTGTCATAGACTTGGCAGTCTATGCAGTTGGGATCATAGTCTGGTTATACTTAAAAAAAAAAAAGATTAGTAAAGGTGTAGATGTGATATAAAGAAAATCTGGAGTAGCCACTGGGAAACCTGGACAAATATCTCTGAGACGTTTATGGTTAGATGTTTCTGAAAAAAGACTCTTAATTCTTACTTCTTAAGATATATTCTGAATATTAGGAAAAAAATACATTAAAGACAGAATAGATCTTAATGGGCACTGGGTGATCAATCAATGTTTAAATATGTCTTTGTCTAGATATTTATTTTTGTTTTTTAAATGTATACCACACTGAAATCATTCCCACATCCTACAGGAGGGTTCTATTTAGTGGTTCACCCTACATATTCAGTGTACATGTGTGTACCCACAGAAAAGCGTGCTCATACACACTAGTTCCCACACTTGCCTCTAGGTTCTGATGGTTAGTAGACTCTCTGAAGCCAATTTAATGTTTTCTTCTATGTCCGTGAACCCAAAGATAAGAAACTGACTCAGAGTCTTTATCTCATGACATTTGTTTGGAAGATTAAATCGATATAGCAGCCACTAGCAATGCAATCTGCCAAATGATTCTGCATTCCTTTGTCTCTTTGAGTAGGTCCTTGTTGGCTAAAGAATAAGGGAAGAAATTTCTAAAATTTGATTTTCCTTTGTAAAAGCTTATTGGCCAAGTTCCGAGGGACTAAAGCCAGACTGTCTTTGGAAATTGAAACTAAAAACCCTGCTCTTGTGATCAGAGACCCGAATGCTCCGATTCATAAATACTATTTTGATATTCAGTACTTGAAGAATACTCTGTATGAACAATTGGGGAGTCTAGCAAAATAGTTTTGACATTTTGCTAACATTAGTGCTTCAACACTGAACCATCTGCTAGAGAGTTCCGAGTCTGAATGAAAGGTGTAAACCTGGATTAGCATCGATATGGTTTTCTATCAAGTTTGGCTTATTCTCTTCTCACTGGATGTTTTCCAGATCCCTTTGGAAGCCAAGATTGCCATTGTACAGTGCAGTGCCATATGTTAAGATTCATATGACATATTACCTAAAAGTCATGAATTATTATACCGTGTCTCTTTACAGAGCTGTGATTAAAAATGTTTATGTAAATGCACCTCCAAAGAAAAATGGTACCCAGTGTTGGGCAACAATTTGCCTGGTAGCACTGATGAGATTCCCTGATTCAGTTGGCGTGTATTTCAAAAACAGGCTAATCCTGGGATAATAAAAAATCAATATCATTCTCAAAAAGTATTAATCTTAGAGATGGAGAACAGATTAGGAGAGCCATTAAGAATAAGCCAGTAACTTTCTCTCTAAAACAACGTTAAGTTCTAAGAACAATTAAATGATTCAAAATCTAACCAAAAGCCTCACATCTAAGGACAACTAAAAATGACAAAAGGACATATATGATTAAAGTAAACATATATCAATGTCTTGTTCTGTTGGTCATTGTCAAATTCACATACACACACACACACTCACACACACACACACACACACATATATATATATATATACATATTTATCCACATACAAATAGTATTTTCTGGTCACTAATCAGAGATTATGCAGGTTATAAATGGAGTTTGACGTTTTTCTCTAATATTATTCAAGAAATGGATACATGAAGCTCATACTGGAATTTGAAAGTGTTACACAGTACTTTGGCTTTTAGAAGGCTTTGGAACTGGTAGCTCTTTATTTCTTCATGATAACTAGAAGATAAGTATTTTGAGGTATTAGTAGAAGCAACACACTTGCAAGCTCCAGGCACATTCTCTTATTCTAGCCTCTTAACATGAAACTTGTTGGTTAATGCATTAGGATCAGACTAACTTCAACTAAGACAGATGTTTCTGTATTCTAAGTCATGTTCTATAGTTTGTATTATAATACTCAGACATTGACATATGCATTTGTATTGCTCCTAGAGTAACTGGAATAGGATTGCTTTTTGATTAATGCCTCATATTAAAAGAAAGGGGAAGCTATTATAGCACAGCAGGTTAAGCAGCTGCTGAGGATATCCTCATCATGCATCAGAGTACGTGGGGTCAAATCTCATCTACTCTACTTCTGATCCAGCTTCCTGCAAATGTGCCTAAGAGGAAGGATACAGTGACCCAAGTAATTAAGTTCCTGCCACCCATGTGGGAGACCCAAACAGATTTCCTGTCTCCTGATTTTGTCCTGGCCCAGTCCTAGCTGTTGTGGGCATTTAGGTGGTGAACTAGTAGACTGAAGATCTCTCTCTCTCTCTTTCTCTGTGGCTCTCCATCTGTCAGTCTGTCTTTTAAATAAATAAATAAATCATAAAAAAAATAAAATACTAGTCGTGGAGATCAAAATTACCTATTCTTCTGAATTTGTAAACTTTGCCACATATCATTATTAAAAATGAATTAGTAATGCTAGATTAATCAAGATTGGACATTCTATAAAGCAATATAGAAGACATATACACTTCTCTACATAACAATAAATAATTTTTTTTGTCAGTAACATTTTCTATGTATATTTTATGTGGTCTAATAAATATGAAATTCAAATGTAAGGAATATTTCCACATACAACTAGTCCAAATTATAAATATTTTCAAATCCTTAGGAAAATATATGCAAGTAGGGTGATTTTTTTAATATGTACATACTTGTACATATTTCATATAGTTGTAAAATGAGTAACTACACCAGACTTGCTAACTCATATTTTCTTAGCTCTGATGGAACTTAGTGGGCATATAGTCAAGGCTCAGTGTCACTTTGGGATCAGCCGCACGTGGGATCAGCATGATCGGCTGTCACTGGTTTCACTGACATCTGTCCCCACAGTGAGACAAGCTGCAACATGAATTATTGAAGACATACACATGCAGATCTGTGTCATGATTACGCCAAATAATGCATTTTGCCACACTCTTGAGAGCTGAAAGAAGTCACGGCCAACATCATCTTTAACCCTTTTTGACAATCTGCTACCATGTTACAGATTTGAACACACGCACACACACACACATACACATGCACACACATCCCACTGTGGCACTTTGCGATAGGCTTTTGTCTCTGTATAAAAGGTACACTTCCTTTTACCTCCAACAAGTTTTTTAGCTGCTCTCTTTAGCAGATGTTCATCAAATGATTTTGGTATACTCACTTTGGTAAATCTTTCTACTTCATTTGATAATTAATATTATAGAATTAAACAATGAAACAATTAGTGTCTATATTTCTGGAGTAATTTCAGCTTGTCAGATTAGTTGATTCACTAAGGACATGTATGTCGTTGGAGGAGCTTTAGGAGGTTTATAAAAAATTAAATCTTTGCATTGATCAGCATGTCTAAAGTTGTAGAGTATGAACAAATTGGTGGGTGTTATAACAAACCAGGATATAAAATTCAGAGTAACAACCCAATGGTCCATCTTTTGAAAATTTTGCACTGCTTTGAAATGGTGACTTATGATCACAATTCTCCCCCCAATCGTCTCCTCAATTTTATCTGTTATATTTGTCAGATATACATATGTGTATATACATATTATATATATATGTAATGTATTAAAAGTTGGGTAATATATGCATACTTATGTCTGTAGCAAATTATATTTGTATATTATTAATGATGTTGATATTTAATTAGATGATTAAATATAACCTGTGTGGTCTTGAATGCTTTAACCTTTCTGTGTCTCAGGCTGTAAAATGGACCGATAGGTACAAACTTGCTTGTCATGCAGGGTTGTTGTATAGGTAGAATAAGACAGTAGATGTAAAAATGTTTAGCAAATTCAGAACACCAACATTTGAAATCCATAATAGCTATTTTAAAAGCTAATAACTGTAATGACTTATTCCTCTGTGGGGAGCAACTGGGAGCAACTCGGACTAGACTAAGTTACTGGAATTAAGACTTATTCTATGCATCTGCTCTCCTACAATATGGCGCTGGGAGAGGAGGAAACAGCTTCTACACAGCTGCCTCCAGTTCGACCAATAAACTGTAGGACCTGCTTCTGATTGGAGGAGAGCAGCGTACTCGGCGTGTGGGTAGCAGAGTTGGGATTGGTGGAAGAGGACTATAAAGGAGGAGAGAGACAACATGCATCAGGGAACATCTAAGAGGAACACCTGTGCAGCCCCCGAGAGAGCCGGCTGGCAGTGTGCCGCTCCCCCGCGGAAGTGGGGAAAGTGGCAGGGGGCCCGCCCCTCCACGGAGGTGGAGGGATGATAGCCAACCCGGGAAGAACCAGCAGCAAACCCGGGGAGGGCGGAGCAAACAAAAGAACAGCGCAGGGTCCTGTGTCGTTCCTCCACAAAGAGGGGGAGCGACATTCCTCTACAGATATTTAAATTCTATAATGGTATTTTCCTCCTAGAGAAAACACTAGGATATTTTCCAATAATTCTAGGTATCCCATATTGTTTTTTACCCTGTTCCTATTTTTCTTTTCAAGGTCAAACACTCAGTGACATGAATGGTGACCATAACTCTTAAAAATAAAATTTTGGTAAGATGCCTAGAAGAATGGAGTTGGGTATTATTGGGAGGTAATTTTTTTCAGGTCTCTTCTGTTGCTACACAGCTTGTGAGCTGGTGAACTGACTTTGTTCCATGATGTCCTTTGAAGGACAATTCTACAGTTAACAGCCTTGGATGATGAGCTAGTACCTTTTCCCAGGAAGGGGCATGAATATATACTGTCCAGTATAAATGATCACAGTCCTCTCTGTCATACCGCACTGTGAGCTGGTATCGCTAGCTCTTTGTGTATAATCATGTGGGAATTTGATGCTGATTCTCTGATTTCTGCTATTGACATGGCAACAAACTGTCCTTTGATTCAGTAATCTTTAAGCCTTCTACCAGAATCTATGAAGTGATAGTGGTATGACACGTTAGCTTGCAAGTACGGTAAAATCTCAGAAAGATGTTTTTAAAAACTCTCCCACTGTTTCACTGACCAAGCCTAGTCGCCCATTGATGAGAGATTGTGTGTGTGCATGCGTGTGTGTGTGTGTGTGTGTGTGTAAGTGATAGTAGTAGTAGTAGTAAGGGGCAAGGGCGTAGGAGACTACTTTAAAATGAAATTGAAAGTCAAGAAAGAATGAATTGAGAGGCATATAAGTTCACTATCCACTCCTGCTGGAGCCAGGCTGTCAATAAAGGAAGGTTTAAAACTACATGGTTATTGCCATTGCAGTTTCCTGTAGACAGATCTGTGGCATTAATACCTGAGTCTATACCTTTCCACCTGGGTTTGCCCACCACATCGTGAGGCCTTCTGACCATAAGCCACAGCAGCTTCAACAAGATTCTTACCCATTGTTCAGGAAAAAGTTTTTCCAGGGTGCTCCCATCTATTGCATTGCCCGCTGGCTCCTAGATCTTGTGTTTGTTCATTTTGAACCTGGGGTGTTTTCCTGGTTGTCAGGTATCCTTTCATTTCCTAGAAAATTGTTTTTTGATAGCTATATATATTTCACTTTTTTCCTGATAAAAAATACCCCAGGCTTTGTACAGATCACTATCCCCATTCCCAGTCATGTAGTTGGATCGGGTGTGGACCAGATGGAATTGTTCAGCTGATAAGTATATTTTATCTCCTTTCCTACAATGATTCTGAGATGAACGTGTAACTTAGTACATTTTACAAAGACTGAATCTCGGGCATTTTACTGGTTATCCTGGGCCTGAACTTAATGGATCTGAACAAAGAAGTTGCAGCAACTGCCTTGTGGCCATAAACAGAGCTGGGGAGATGGAGCTGAGAAATAAGGAAACAGCTTTCTACTCACATACTGCTTTTTTCCCTGAATCAAAACTTACTTCCTAACGTTATGTTTTCATGATCTTTCCATTAAAATACTCCCATAAAATTCCCTTCTTCTGTTGGATATTCTGTCATAAGCAAAGGAAAATATTCTAATTAATAGAGAAAATATAAACTATCCTGGAGTCAGTCTTTGGGATTCAATTCTTGGTGTTGGCTTACTTGTTCTGATGGAACCTCTTCTGATCTGTCTAATGAGGTTTTTACAAAAATGAAAACAGAAAAACAGTATAACTGAGGACCATTGTTGAGGAGTGAAAACTGACTCAGTCAACACATGACGCCTCTGTCTGGCTTGCATAACTTCTGAGGACAGTGAGGTTGGTCCTATGCCTTCAGCATCTTTTTATGTCCATTTGCTTTGTTTGTAGGCATCCTGGGACCTTTGTCTCCTTGCGTGCTGCTTAGCTATGAGGTGCTTTAAGCTCTTGAGATCTTGATCCAATCTTCTTGCCAAACACTATTCATACAAAGGCATTAGTTCTTAGTTTCTGTGTGTGTGTGTGTGTGTGTGTTCACTTGGGAATATTTAAAAATTTATGAGTGCTTAGGCCGGCACCGCGGCTCACTATGCTAATCCTCCGCCTTGCGGCGCCAGCACACCGGGTTCTAGTCCTGGTTGGGGCGCCGGATTCTGTCCTGGTTGCCCCTCTTTCAGGCCAGCTCTCTGCTGTGGCCCGGGAGTGCAGTGGAGGATGGCCCAAGTGCTTGGGCCCTGCACCCCATGGGAGACCAGGATAAGTACCTGGCTCCTGGCTTCGGATCAGCGCAATGCGCCGGCCGTGGCGGCCATTGGAGGGTGAACCAACGGCAAAAAAGGAAGACCTTTTTCTCTGTCTCTCTCTCTCACTGTCCACTCTGCCTGTCAAAAAAAAAAAAAAATCTATGAGTGCCTTTCCTTCAATTATTCACCTCAATCCTTTTAAACAAAAATGTGCATACAATTAAGAGGTATTATTATCTCCCTAAATTCTGTCTGTGGTTAGTGAGTGCCACTTTGAGAATTCCTGTACTATTATAAATGACAGATAATAGCTTTCTGTGTTAATTTCTTCCACAAATATTTTTATTTAAATAACAATTAGAATTGTAAATAGCCACACACCCTAGCATTGAGTGCATAAACATTTATTATAGTCACATCTTCCTGAAAGAAGAAATATACACCTCTCACTGTGCAACTTTGTGTACTATCCAGTGGTTGGTTTAAGGTAACTTGGATGGAGGTATCTTCCTGTCTTCCCTGAAACCACATTGATCAAGATCTCACATAGTTTATTCTTAGTAGCTTAGTATATGACACTATACATCAGTGGAGAGCAGGGAGGTAGTTCCTAGTCATTACATTAAAGAAAGACTCTTGTAAAATAGTAATGTATGACTTTATAATCTTTAGCAATATTTGACAGTTGTATATATGGAGTAACTTTCCCATTATGCTCTAATATTCCTCAGCTAGTGTCAGATAAGAGTAAACATTAGAGGCGGTGTTCCCTTTCAAACTCAAGAGTTGAAGGCACATAGTCGATGAATGAAGAAAGCATGATGTACTCTTGTTATTTATCTTGGTCATGTCATATGCTATGATTGCATAATTATGAAGTTGTTTTGTGCCAGGATAAGAGCATAAGAAGGGGATCTAGCTTACTCTGATGTCCCATAATCCAGTGTACACATATGTTACTACACAATTTAGTTTTACAGACCTGCATATATGACACACTTTAGCCATTATTTGCACAGAGCTGCAATATATTTTGCTTCTGAATATTGAAGAAATTTGAGCTGTCCTTGGATTTTTGAGGACAGGGTAGGGAAAATTGAGAGGGGACAATTTTTTTAGAGAATTAATAATCTCATTTAAGGGATGATTGTGGGGAATAAAAATAATTTTTAAAAATACTTCTATGGTTCTGTGTTCTATGTCAATTATAAAAACAATATATGGAAAATACCTGCATTGTTTGCAGTTGATATACTTGCATACTTGCCCTCCCCCATGTGTTAACTTATTTATGAGTATGTAAATTTTATGCGAAATTAGGAGACTCCCTGGGGGCAGAGCATTCTACTGTCAGCAAGAATTTTAAAAACAGATGTTTTAATATAGTCTTTAGGATTTGATGAGGGGAATTATGAAGTGCTACATGAAGTCAGTTTTCTGAGAAATTTTCAAAAGCATATTAATATAATATTCCTTAGAATAGATATATAAACTGTATTTTACTGTACTCAAAACAACAAAAATGATTTAGAATGACAAAAATTAATAAAGATTGCCATCCTAAGGAACTTCTTAGAATTTAGAAGTTTCTCTTCTTTTACAGTGTTTTGGATATTCCACATCAAAATATGACACTAAATGGAACTTTGTGAGTGTATATTATTTATTAAAATATACTCCAAATAATAGTATAGCTTATTCAAGGAAAATTTGGGATGACAAATTCTTTACAAATTTCGGAAATTGAGAGCTTTTGTATAATTATTGCACAGAAACTATAAAATGATTTCTCCAACATGGAACAGAAAAGCCCACCAAGTTGCTACCTCTTTCTTTAAACTTCATTTAATTATGAAGATAACAAAGTATTCTCATTTCACTCCATAGAAACAGATGAATTGGGAGTTTGATCTATGGTATCTCAGGTGTGAAAGACAGAAGCCACTTCTTCTTCCCATTTCACACCCTTCCATATCCTAGTTCCCTAGCTAATTTTCTAAAACTACAGAAACAGATTTGTTCACCAAGGAAGATAAAGTCAGAAACACCAAGCTACTCATATTATAAGCTTCACCAAAATTAAATATGATATAATGGTATAGTCCTATCATTTGTAGCTATAAACACTTATTAAATGATGAAACAGCTAAAGCCCAGTAGACATTTGAGAGGGATCTTTTTTCCAATGATATATCCCTGTTGATAAAAAAAAAAAAAAAGAAAAGAAGCTAGCTCTTGGCTCGCAATACTAATTTGCATGAAATTTTGCATATATTTGCATATGACATTCCTGAGTCCCTAATTCCAAATATGCAAAATAAAATAAAATTAATTAAATAGGGTAAATGACTACAGTTGAATTCCAAGTCAATGAGAAGGGCATGGCACGCACAAAATATATAACAGATTTAAAAACCAATCATTGTAATTGCATCCCAGATGAAGAATTAGTAAACCTGAAACTGAAGATGGCTATGTCTCAACTTTTCTTGGCAGAGTGCTTGCCAGGGACTTTTTGGCATATCCTGCCTTTGTAGCTATCACAGTGCCATCTATTAGAGGTCACATCACCATCATCTTCAGCCTATATTTGTACATCTGCACATATCCATGCATAATATCATTGGATAGTTATATCAACCTTCTGAGAGAAGGAAGATGAACTAAGATTATTTTCCTTAATTTAGAAATGCATAACTGAAGGGTAAGAGAGGTTAAGTTCCCAGAATTTTATTTAAAGCAAGCAAAAGTATTGAAAAAAAACCTGAGAGCGTTTACTCCAAATGTATGTTTTTTCTTCTATTCCTAGATACTTTCCATATATCTTCCATTCAAGTTTTAGAAATAAGATTATGGCCAATCAGTTTTATATATTTATTATTTCCACTCCCAAACTCTTCTGGGGCTCTCCTGGGTAGCCTGTTTTCTTCATCAATTTAGATGTTTTCTACATTTTGCCTGCCCCCTTTACTTGTTTTTTTTTTTTTTTTTTTTTTTTAAGGATCTTATAACGTGTTTGTTCTACCATTTTGTGATTTAGTGTATCACAAAATAATATTTCAGCAAACCTGACAAATATGTATGTGTGAATTCATTGAAGATATTTTCTATGACAGAAACTTTCCTAGTTCTGTGTACAAAAGCACAGAACAATTAAAAATGCTGTCATTATGAGACCTAAACTCCAGGGTTGAGGGAAGCAGAGATAGGCATGAAATAAGTTCCAAGGTATATTATTGATTATAAGAGTTCTAGAGAAAGGTTAAGAGTAAGGAATAAGGAGTGCCAGATTCTGATTGTAAGGGATTGGTTCAATTTTAAATAAAGTGTTCAAGGAGGCCTTAATGAAATGGTGGAATTTGAACAATGAACCTGGTTGGTAAGACAGTGACTCCTGTAGGTATCTAGGGGAAGAGTCTTTTAGGCAGATGGAAGAGCAAGGCAGGAATGTCCTGTACCCAAAGAATAGCAAGGAGGCTGTGTGCTTTCTTAAGGGACTTGAATCTGAGATGAAAAATTTTTGGAGAGTTTGGCAAGAGAATGTTATGATTTGTTCCTTCATTTGTAGTAGATTGGAAAACGTGACTACAATATTTTATAGTTCCTCCCAGCAAGAGATGGAAACTCCTATCCTTAGGGCCCAATCTCTTAAGACAGAAACATTGACTACTAGAGGAAATTGAATATAAATAGATGTTTGATTGTGTGCTTTCCTTTTATCTTAGAAAACTGGAGGAGCTGTATAAGTGGAGCTGAACAAATCAGACCCGCTCTCTCTTCTCACCATTGGATGCTGAGTTTCTTAATAATAATTTATCTTTTTAATATATAGATTTTTGGCTCAAAAGGAATGCAGTCCAGCACCTGCAGCTGGTCTATATCTGAATTGCACATTGTGAGATAGCGCAGTCTGAGGCTGATACTATAATGGCTGAGATCTTGAGAGAAAGGGGAAGCACTTTTTACATGTGCGAGGAATGTGAGTAATTATAATCAGAGGATGAATTGTGCTAGATTGAAAAATATGGTGCATGATTTTACAATTCGTTTAATCATAATCAGGGGTCTAGCTGGTCCTCCTACTCGAGGGTGCAAGCTGTGTAAAGAACTGAAGTTCCCCAGCCATCAGCCACACCAACTGCCAGTTGGGTAACTGAATCTATCTTGGATCTTACCATCTAGCTTAAGCCCAGATGAATACAGCTTCAACAGTAAGCCCAGATGAAATTGACAGATGAAGATCCTTGCCAGTCAGACTCACGAGAAAAATACGTGTAGCACTCTGGCCTCAGAATCAGCCCTTAAGGCATTCGGATCTGGCTGAAGAGCCCATGAGAGTATTTTAGGCATGGAAAGCCAAGACACTCTGGGGGGGTGGGGGGAAGAAGACCTAAATGAAAGATCTCTGCGAGTGAGATCCCAGTGGAAAGAATGGGGCCATCAAAGAAGGAGGTACCTTTCTCTGAAGGGAGGAGAGAACTTCCACTTTGACTATGACCCTGTCGGAATAAGATCGAAGTTGGTGAACTCAAAAGGCTTCCGTAGCCTTGGCAACTCATGACTAGAGCCTAGGGAGATTACTGATGCCATAAACAAGAGTGTCAAATTGTTAAGTCAACAACAGGAGTCACTGTGTACTTACTCCTCATGTGGGATCTGTCCTTAATGTGTTGTCCAATGTGAAGTAATGCTATAACTAGTACTGAAACAGTATTTTACACTGTGTTTCTGGGTGGGTGCAAACTGATGAAATCTTTACTTAATATATACTAAATTGATCTTATGTATATAAAGATAATTGAAAATGAATCTTGATGTGAATGGAATGGGAGAGGGAGCGGGAGATGGGAGGGGTGCGAGTGGGAGGGAAGTTATGGTGGGGGAAAGCCATTATAATCCATAAACTGTACTTTGGAAATTTGTATTTACTAAATAAAAGCTAAAAAAATAAGACAAATCTCTGGAAATTTTACTCATACCAAATAAAAGAAGATGAAATTAGAAAAATTAAAAAAAAAGCATTTACAGAGTGTTCAGCATGTGTTCAGCTGGGACAGAGCCTGAGGTGAACACAGAATTAACCCAACATAAAAAAAAAAATATGTGCAGTCAATCACAGTTGTTTTAAGTTGCTAAGTTGCTAAATTTTGGGGTGGTTTGCTTCACAATGACAGCCAAACAGCATCATTTTAACAAGATCACTCTAGCTATTTTGTTCAAGGGTGAAGGCGGGGAAAATACAAAGGAACTGGAGCAGCTGGAGAAGCATATATACAAATCAAACCTAAACCCTTCTTTCAAGCTTCAACCACAAAGTTAATTCTAAGACATAAAGGATTTAAGGCAAATACATCCATTTATGATCATAGACACTAAGACAATAAGAAATGAATAAGGAAAGTTGTTTTTTTAAGACAAGGGACCCTTACCAATGTCTCTAAAACCCTATAAGTATAATGCATGAACTGTGCCTAAAATGCTGACTATTGTTTTAGATTAATAGCTTAAAAATAATAATACATAGCGCTTAAATATATTAACCAATTGAATTATCGCAATAATCATTTAATCATGGTATTTTGCATTCCCCATTTTACAGGTAGAGAAACAGAGATAGGGAAACTCCAGCATCTTATGCCAGGTTGCACCACTATTGGGAATTGGAGTTGGAATTCCAACCTAGTGGACCTGAATTCTAAGCCTGTGCTTTAAAACACTTGCTACATAGCACTTCATAGCCAAAGAATTTGGAGGAGGGTCAAAGTTAAGTAACAACTGCTGATCTGAAAGGTAAGAAAGGAGCCCTGGCTCTCTAAGAAGAGCATTTCAGGCAAGGGGGAAAAGAATGCAAAGATTGAAGGCAGGATGAAGATGCCTTCAGTGCTATAGTTTTGATGACTTCAATTTTGCACTTGCTGAGATACAGTATCCTTATAATCAGTCACAATTTGGCAGTTAGCAGATTTGACCCATGAACTTAAACTGGAAATAAGAGGCCGGGGCTGTGGCTCACTTGGTTAACCCTCCTCCTGTGGAGCCGGCATCCAATATGGGCATCGGGTTCTAGTCCGGTTGCTCCTCTTCCAGTCCAGCTCTCTGCTGTGGCTCAGGAGGGCAGTGGAGATTGGTCCAGGTACTTGGACCCCTTGCACCCACATGGGAGACCAGGAGGAAGCACCTGGCTCCTGGCTTCAGATCGGTGCATAGCGCAAGTTGTAGCGGCCATCTGGGGGGGTGAACCAATGGAAGGAAGACCTTTCTCTGTCTCTCTCTCTCTAACTCTGCCTGTCAAATAAAAAAACTGGAAATAAGCTTGAAAAAAGATTGTTTACCTGTAAGACATAATGTGCTGCTCTGATAATCAGAATTACAAGCACTGGAAGTCATCACACTGAAAGAGTTCTATGGCAGTTTGAAGCAATTTGAGATTACAGTTGTGATCTCTGATTTTTATAATGAAGGAGTAATAATTTTCATTAAAATTTTTTGGATGTTGTATTATTTCCTGGGCATTGAATTATTCACAGCTTAAAATTAAGAGTAACTTTATGAGAATATGGCAGAAACTGAGAGTGCTAATGTTCCAAAGTTCCGAAGAATAAGGCAGAAAGCCATGTGCTAATCGTAGTAACCTAGCCACAGATGGATGGCATATTGGAGTCCAGAGTTCTTCAGCCACCTGAAACCTTTATCTTAGGGTTTTTTTTTTTTTTTTTTTTACAGGCAGAGTGGACAGTGAGAGAGAGAGACAGAGAAAAAGGTCTTCCTTTTTTGCCGTTGGTTCACCCTCCAATGGCCGCCACGGCTGGTATGCTGCGGCCGGCGCACCGCGCTGATCCGAAGCCAGGAGCCAGGTACTTCTCCTGGTCTCCCATGGGGTGCAGGGCCCAAGCACTTGGGCCATCCTCCACTGCACTCCTGGGCCACAGCAGGAGAGCTGGCCTGGAAGAGGGGCAACCGGGACAGAATCCGGCGCCCCGACCGGGACTAGAACCTGGTGTGCCAGCGCCGCTAGGTGGAGGATTAGCCTACTGAGCCACGGCGCCGGCCGATCTTAGGGTTCTTTCCCACATTTTTATTATTTAGGTAGCTGGATAAACCTTTACTGTAATTAGGCATTTATTCAATTGATATAATCATGATAATCAATGTAAGATTAGTAAAAGAAGCAGCAGCAGCAGCAACAGCAAGAATACCATTGACCAGGACTTTCTAAACCATTTTCATAATTTTAAAGTTGGGATTTTAAAAGTGATTATGCCCATAAAGTTGATTTTAATCTAGCTCAGATCAATGTTTTATTATCTCACTAAAGGAAGAAGGCTTTTTAAAAAAGATTGATTTATTGATTGATTTAAAAAGCAGAGTGACTGAAAGAGAGGGAGATTTTCTATCCGTTGGTTCACTCCCCAAATCGCCACAACAGCCAGGTCTGGGCCAGGCTAAAGCCGGGAACCAGGAACGCCTACTGGTCTTCCACGCAGGTGGCAGGGGCCCAAGTATTTGGGCCTTCTTCTGCTGCCTTCCTGGGTGTATTAGCAGGAAGCTTGATCAGAAGTAGGGTAGCTGTGATTCAAAGTAGCACTCTGATAAGGGATGCCAGAGTCACAAGTATGTTGTGTGGTAACCTTAAATGCTAATGCTAATGATGTAAGCAACACATCTTACTTTTTTTTCCATTTCAAGCAATAAGTTCACTTTCTGCTTGGTCAAATTTGACAGTTTTTTTCTCTTTAAACTGCTAAGATCCTCCTACAAGTTAACGTAAGTTTCCAAGTTTTGAAGGTTAAAGTATCTTGTTTGTAGAACATGACAGAATATCTTGCTGACAAGAAAATATGTTGTGTATGATGTTAATAGTTTACAAAGTTATCTCTTTTGATCTTCATTATTTACATGAAATTTAATTATTTAAGTTCCTTTTGCTAATGGGATGGCTTTTTCATGTTCTTTATTTGGTAGGATTACATTGGAGATGTCTCTAATATTTGAAATGGAAAGAAAAACAGGGATTTAGATTTGTGTAATATTGAGATGAGAAAAAGATTGAACCAGATAATTCATTCAACAAATTTTATCCTTTGCCTAGAGACATCATTCTTATCCTATTTAAACTTAAAATAACACATGGAGAGATAGACAGTGGAGGCATGAGCAAAGACCACAAGTAATAGAATACAAGTTAAGTGTGGCATGAGGGAAAAGAAACAGCTTCTGTGAGAGAGAATGGGCCAGGGAGTACCCATTTTAAACTACATGATTGAAAAAATGGCCCTGAGTGATAAAATTTAGTCTGAGCCTGGAAACCACTTAGAAGACTAGTGAAAAATATTCCAGAGAAATAAACAGAATGTGGAAAAGCCGCAAGGCTAGAAAGCCTATTGAACCTTCTTTGCTTCGCTTCCAAAGGAGACTCACATTTTCACTTCTGTTTCTCCCATTATGTGAAATATATCCTGAAGAGCTACTCGAGGGTTTTTTAAAATTTTATTTTCAAACTACATGATTATTCTGCCCTCACCAGTCTTCCTTTTTCATATTCTATGTTGTAAAATGTCACTGTTAGCTCCCAGTGTCAGTGATTCTGGTTTAGGATTTAGTATATGGCTTAGATATTTTGCACAGCTGATACTAGGCTAAACTGTAGGAAACTACCAGTTTTTGTTCATTAAAATATATGATTGCTTGTAATTTTAGTTGGCTCTAACTGCATGTTTTTGTGCTACCTATGTCTTTGGGATGTTTTTGGAGATTATAGATTATTTATTTATTTATTTTTGTAATTCCCTAATATCTTTAGGGAATGCCTACAACTTTCATCTTTCTTCAAAAAGTTTTATTTATTTATTTATTTATTTATTTTCATTTTATTTGAAAGGCAGAGAGACAAAGAGAGAAAGACACATGGAGAAAAGAGATCTTCCATGCTCTGATTCACCCCCCAAATGCCTAGATTTGTCAGGGCTGGGACAGTCTGAAACCAGGAGACTGGAACTCAATATGGATCTCTTACATAGGTGACATAGATCCAAATACTTGAGCTGTCTTCTGCTGGCTGCCTCCCTGGGTGTGCCTTAGCAGAAGTTGGGGTCAGAGCAAAATAACTGGGACTGGAATCAAGTATACTGGGATGGGATGCAGGCATCCCAAATGACAAATGAAGTGTGCTGCCCCAGACACCCTCATCATGCAGACGTAATATGAATGGTATTCACCATCTCACTTCTATATCTATTGACCTGTTGCAGAGAAAATTTGAGTTCATGGAAATGCCTTTACCTAATATGTATCATCAAATCATGTAAGGGAATTCCGCGTTTATTTTACTTTTCTAATTCCCACATTAAATAAGATTTTGAAGACAAGAAGAGTGTTTTGAAATATTCCTCATATCTCAGGAAATCACATTCTTTTCTTCCATGCTATACAAAATATTTTTGAAATTCTATGGCAATTTGATTGATTTATAATTGCTGTTAATGTTAAAATGTAGTGTTAAAATGTAGATCTATGGGCTGTAACATATCAATTACAACAAGTAAATCAGAATCTTTAGGAATCTGCATTTTTACGAAATATAATAGATAGTTCTTACATGCCCCAAACTTTAAGAAAAACTTCTCTGACCATTAATCATACATAAATATTTTATTCTTTAGTTTCTGAATTTAAATGTATGTGCTGTGTCAGTGGGAAACCTTTGCAAGAGAGGCCTGAATGCAGCAGTAGTTATAGAGGACAGCAAAAACATTTTCTTCATCACTTTAAAAGGTGAATAACACATTTTTATAGTCACTGAATTCTTTGCCATCATTCAGACTTACTTCTTGTGTTCACTCCTTTTATTTGATTTAATTTGTTACTTTCTAGTAAAATCACTCATGCTTCTGTTAAACTCATGTTTCTTTTATACCTTTTATACCTCTTTGCTTGACTTACATTGTTAACCTATGGCCAAATACCCACTGAGAAATAGGCTGTGGGTCAAAGGTTGTCATATTTTATGCTCTTGACTGTTTAGGAAAATTTACCTTCACTCATGGTGTCCACGTTTGGCTGTGGAATGCCATATGGCCAATGAAAATGTGCAGAAATCTCCTGAAACCAGTCCACAGAAAGCTGGTCCATGATAACTTGGGGCTGTGATGGCCACATGCTTCCTTTCGTCAGCCAAAAAAACCACAATGGCCAAGCTTTTTATAGTGATTTTAGAAAATTATAAATTCATGAATATATCTTCTCTCAGGACATCCTGCAGGAAATGTATGCACCTGGTATATGCCTAACTGCTCCCTCCTCAAAACAACAACAACAACAACAAAATGGTACCTGTAGGAAATTCCACCTCAGCAACTATTTCTCAAGACAGAGTCTCTCCTTGGGTTTAGGAGGCCATCTGTAGTGTTGTGGGATCATTCATGCGTGTCCATCTTAGGACTCCATGGGGTCTGTCCCTGAAAGGTCCTCCTGCCATTCCCTGTCTCCTGAATGCCTTTCGCTTGTTTTGCTTCCTTCCACTACAGGTTTTTAAGAGTGAGGATATCATTTTGTTGCAATAGTTATTCGCTTAAAAAGCCTTCAAAATATTAACCAGTCGCTGAAGGTTCTTTGAAGAAAAATATGACTGCTCGTGTAAACAATTAATGGTTGTTAAGCATGGCAGTGTATATTATGACAAACAACACATGCTACATTATGCCAGCTGGTGTAATGATGTGATAATGTCTGACTCATTAACTCTGGCACACAGTTTACGATGCCCTTCTATGACAGGATTAATTGATTCACACATACATTAAAACAAAAATAACTAAACTGAAATTCAGCTGGAAGCCTGGCTTCTCATTTGTCATAAACCCTACCGTTGGTGATAGCTGACAGAGACCTTAGTGCTGAATAGGTTGGGGTTCCCCTACTGACCTCACCTCTGTGAGTGAGAACCAGAGCCAGGGAGACATACCAGCAGGCCTTAAGGTAGGAGCTCTCCCTGGAGAAGAATTCTTGCTGGAAAATATACACACACTGTACACACATAGAATTTTAACAGTGAAGTGATTTGAAGTGCTTTTTAAAAGTAGGCCCAGCAACAAGGCGATCATTATTAAAACAGTGTATTAACTACTAGAAATATAGCTTAGAAATTTTTTCCAAAATAATTAGATATTTAAAGAATTGCTCTCACATAGTTCATCGAATACTTCTTAGAGAGCTTTTTGGAGCTGAAAACCAATTTTTGGAGCTCAAACCAATTCTGACTGATATTAGGTCCGATAATAAGTAAAATGCCCATGGGGGGCTAACTGCTCTACTTGGTCTCATCCACAATTTTGTCTACTCATTGAATTGTGAGAGTTAGTAATACTTAAAATTTGAGCCTGGGCAACTTTTTCTCACCTAAAACCAGGAAAAGCAATACAAGTCCTAGTATATTGAAAGGCTCACTCATTTTAATATAAAACCTATATTTGTCATTCTGTGAGACTTTCAACTAAGAACTAAATGATTTCTTTATTAAGTGTCTTAAATTATGGGAAACATTATTGTACTTAACAATTTTAGATATTTCATTAAATTAAAGCTGAATTATATACTATAATTCTCATTTCAAAAGTGTTTCAGATATATTATCTTTCTTATTGTTATTATTATATTTGTGGCATATATGTTGGAGAATAAAGAAAGCATATTTTATTCAATATACTGACATATATGATAGGGAGAAAAGCAATAACTTTTATAAAGTTATAATTCCTTTGATTATTTTAATTAATTTGATTGATTTTGCTATTTTTGGATTTGTTTTCAGAATCAAAAAGAGATATATTACACCTTTTCATGTTGAGACTGAACGTTCCTCCAGTCTGGTCATATAACCCAGCGACGAGTGAACTGCTGTGTCCTGAGAGGCAGAGGAGTTACCATCATTGTGGGAAAAAGATGTGGAAAATGAATTTACCTGTGCTTTTACCCTGCTGATTTCCATCATGACATTAAGGTATAAATTTTCTTTTTTTAAGGTAGAAATCTTTTCATTATGAAGGGATATTCTTCCTTTCTCTACTATAGAGTACTGTTTTATAAAATTTTATTTGTTCACATTACAAAACCAGTGCCTACTGGGGACCACTTAGAAGATTCAATGAAGAAAATTAAATACCACAAAATTTGCCAAACCAAGGTGTATAAACCAAAGTGTATACTGCTGTTAGTCACCTTTTTAAAAAAGATTTTTAAAATTTATTTGAAAAGCAGAGAAACAGAGAGAGAGAGAGAGAGAGAGAGAGGGAGAGAGGAATCTTCTGTACATTGGTTCACTTCCAAAATGGCTGCAGCAGCTACTGGGCACCCAAACCTGTTATTTTTAATGGCTATGTAACACTTGATCTCCTCAATATTTCTGGACAGTTACATTGTTCTGAATTTTCCTTTATTACAATAAGATTTTTTTTAATTAATATGGGTTCTGTATTTTGAGAACTTTGGTCTGGAAAAGAAATAGAACTCGTCAGCAAATAATTCAGGTGCTACACTATTCAAAAGTTAATGAAAATCGTAGTAACTGCCACAAAAATTATCAGATCAACATCAGAAACCAGTGCTGTCACTCCGGATTAGTAACATTTCCTCCAAAGAGGAAGGGAAAGGTTATGTTTATTTGTTTCTCTCAGATTTGTCAGGAAAGCACAAAATCCACCTCCGATGTGTTGACATATGAGAAAAGCTCCAAGGCCCACAAACTGACAACTCCTACACTAGGGGATAACACTTAGTCAAACTTTGTAAGGATAAGGAAGATGAGCGGTGTGTGGTATTGCTACCCCCCTTACCTTAAGGAAAAGGAAATACGTTTCTGCATAGGTGAGTGCGACGATGTATACCACAGCAATAGAAAGAATAAGCACTGATGAATGAAAATATAGAAGAGATACACAGATTGTTGGGTGTGCCTTTCAGGACGGGGAGAGTTATTTTGAGGGAAAAATGTGTTCTGCTCAAGGTCAAATGTGGGGTGAGTCGCATCTCTGCACCTGCCGTGGCTTCCTGAAGACATCTGTTGGCATGGAAGCTGAATAGTTGGTGGGTTAGCATAATGGTGAATAACCTGCCTTGTTCCATGGAGATCAGTACATTTTCTCTATTTTTCATAGTTTGTTTCATCTTTCAGTGTGTGTGTGCGTGTGTGTGTGTGCGTGTGTGTGTGGTTTATCTTTTTATTTGTAACTTGGCAGTTTTTATTGAGATAATGAAACTGACAAAAATGTCTTAGTATATAGTTTTTTAAATTTTTTTAAAAAATTTATTTGAAAGGCAGGGTGACAGAGAGGTAGGAAGCAACAAAGAAACAGAGATCTTTCACTTGCCGGTTCATTCACCAAATGTCCTTAACAACCAGGGCTGGGCCAAGCTGAAGCCAAAAGCCTAGAAATCCATGTGGATCTCCCTTGTGAGTTGCAGGAACCCGAGGACTTGGGCCATCATCTGCTACCTCCCAGGGACATCAGCAGAAAGCTGGACAAGAAGTCGATGTAGAACCTGATCACAGCACCCTGGAATGGGATGTGAGCATTCCAAAGAGCGGCTTAGCCCACTGTACCGCACAATGGTCCCTTAGTGTTTAATTTTTTATTTATTTTTTGACAGGCAGAGTGGACAGTGAGAGAGAGAGAGAGACAGAGAGAAAGGTCTTCCTTTGCCATTGGTTCACCCTCCAATGGCTGCCACGACCGGCGTGCTGCGACCGGCGCACCACACTGATCCGATGGCAGGAGCCAGGTGCTTCTCCTGGTCTCCCATGGGGTGCAGGGCCCAAGCACTTGGGCCATCCTCCACTGCACTCCCTGGTCACAGCAGAGAGCTGGCCTGTAAGAGGGGCAACCGGGACAGAATCCGGAGCCCCGACCGGGACTAGAACCCGGTGTGCTGGTGCCGCAAGGCGGAGGATTAGCCTAGTGAGCTGCGGTGCCGGCCAGTGATTAATTTTTTTAACTAGAAGAATACTTACGGGGTGGCTTTGTAGCTTAGTGGTTAAAGCTATAGCTGGCATCCCATATTGCCTCCACTTCCGATCCAGCTGTATGCTGATGCGACTGGGAAGAGGCCCCAAACTTGGCCCCTGACACCCACCTGGGAGGCCTAGAAGAAGTTCCTGGCCCCTGGCTTCGGCCGGATGCAGCCCTGGCTGTTGTGGCCATATAGGGCGTGAGCAAGTTAAAATCAAACTAAAATGTCTTTTCTTTTATAGGGTAAGGGGGGTATTAGGGGCTGAATATGTCCTCCCAAAAGATATGATGCAGTCAGAATCCCCGGTGCCACATAATGTGAACCTATTTGGAAACTTAGTCACTGCAGACAGTTAAGATGAGGTCATATTGGAGTGGGCTGGGCCTTAGTCCAATAGAGATGGTGTCTTTGTGAGACTATCTGAAGACAGCTGGAGAGAACATCCAATTAAGAAGGAGGCTGGATTTGTGCAGCCGCATACCAAGAAATGCAAAAGTTCATGGCTGCCACCAGAAGCAAGGAAGAGGAGGGAAGGGTCCTACCCAGTTTCACAGGGAGCACGCCCCGCCATTCCCTTGAGTTTGAACTTGTGGTCTTCACAACTGTGAAAGAATATATTTTTGTTGTTTGAAGCCACCTGTGTATGGTCATTGCGATAGTAGGCCTAGGAAACCAATAGAAGGGGTAAGCAAAGATGAGCAGAAACTTTTAAAGGGAAAGTGCTTGCAAGGGTAAATGACCAGTGCAATCTAATAGGACACAGGGTTGCTGGGATCAACTCATTTCATGGAAAAACTCATAAAGGGGCACGTCTCACTTTTTAGTGCTTGCTCAGGCTTGGAGACAAGCAGAGTTCTGGGGAAGAAGAGAAGCTTGACTAAGGTTTAGTCCAGACAAAGCAGAGGGTAACAATGGGCTCTTTTGAATGGCTGGTCAGCATGAAATTCATTTTACTTAAATTTCAATGGAAAAATAAATAAACTGAAGACACTGATGAAATTCAGATGTTTGTTAAAAACAAAACATTTCCATTTCCAAAAATTGACTACAGAATATTATGCGGCCGGCGCCGCGGCTAATCCTCCTCCTTGCGGCGCTGGCACACAAGGTTCTAGTCCCAGTCGGGGCGCCGGATTCTGTCCCGGTTGCCCCTCTTCCAGGCCAGCTCTCTGCTGTGGCCAGGGAGTGCAGTGGAGGATGGCCCAAGTGCTTGGGCCCTGCACCCCATGGGAGACCAGGAGAAGTACCTGGCTCCTGCCATCGGATCAGCGCAGTGCGCCGGCCACAGTGCACCGGCAGTGGCGGCCATTGGAGGGTGAACCAACGGCAAAGGAAGACCTTTCTCTCTGTCTCTCTCTCTCACTGTCCACTCTGCCTGTCAAAAAAAAAAAAAAAAAAAAAAAAAGATTATGCGGGAGGTTAGATTATGTTGTGTTTAGTGTGTTTGACAATAGGATTAGACAATATCTCTGATTGGTGCTAGGAGAGATGGGATTTAGCACACCTCAGTTGCTTTTTACCTCATAGAGTCTCAACCTGATGGTTTGGTAGGTATACAAGGTATTTCTAAAAGTTCCTTCCAGTAAAAATGGACTTAAGAGATAGGCTTATTCTGGAGCAAATAAAATTTGAAATCCATGCATAGTTTTTAAATAATTCACATTTTCCATGAGGTTTGGAAGAATCTTCCATGCATGAATTTCAAAGTTCTTGTTGAATTTTATTTATGTATATGAGAGGTTCACAGACAGACACACACACAAACACATAGAAAGACACATAAAGAGAAAGAGAGCTCCTGCATGCTGGTTCACTCCCTAAATGCCCACAATGGCTGGGGCTGGACAAGGACCAGAGACAGAAGCTAGGATCGTAATCCAGGGCTCCCACTTGGGTGTCAGGAACTGAACTACAGGAGCCATCACTGTTGCCTCCCAGGGACTGCACTTGAGTCAAGAACCAGTAATGCTTGAGTCAAGCATTTTGATGTGGGCCAAGGTGGCTTAACCAATAGACTAAAGGCCTACTCCCAGGTTTTTTTCTTAATTAAGTTTTTATTTATTTATTTTCATAGATTATTGGAGAGAGACAGACGGATAGAAAGGGGGAGATATTCTATCCACTGATTTACTCCTCAAATGCCCACAGCAACCAGGGCTGGACCAGGCCAAAGGCAGTAGCCTGGAACTTCATCAGTATCTCCCGCATGGGTAGTAGGGACCCAACCTCTTGACCATCATCTGATGTCCCCCAGAGTGTGCATTAGCAGGAAGCTGGATCAGAAGCAGAGGAGTCTGGACTGAAACCAGGCACTCCAATATGGCATGTGGGCATCCCAAGTGGTGACAACTGCTACACTATTTGCCCTACCCTCAATCAAAAATTTTTTCACAAAAATAAACTTATCATTTTGTTATATTACCCATGAACCTTTTCAAGTACCCATTATTGTTTTAGGTTGCCAATTTTGTAAATGTACTTCATTGCCACAATTCTTCCCTGGTTTAACAACTATAGACTATCCTAGTTATTTCTGAAGTATTTATTTTCATCCATTGTTTAACTGGCTGAATTTTGTTAATAAAAGCCTACATTTTTAATTTTAACAACAAGCTAACTATTCTAAATTTTTGAATTCTTAGTACTGTTTCTTTTTTACTTTATACCTTTCTGAATTATCTTTCAAATTTAAAGTTATAAAGTAAAACTTTGTTCTTCTCAAACACAGATATTGCTTAGTATTCTAGCATTGAATGGACACTAAGTTAAATCTCAACAGAATCACTTTATTCCTATTCCTATTCTCTATAACTTGCTGTCAGCCAGAATGCTCTTATGATTTTTTTCTTAGTTTACTAAATTTGCCAAAATACAATTTGGTGTTAAACACTGTATCTCAGTTTGCCCTAGGAAACTATATGCCATTTTGTTTTGCAAATTCAATTCCTTTTTATTTGCCATGGGATGTTTTCATATATTTTATTTTTATTCCGTCTTTTGTCTCTGTTTTTAGAGTAGCAGCCGTGCGTTTGTTGAATCCCTGCTGATGATCTTTTGTGTTTATTATCAGCTCTAAAATCATTTTTGTGTTCTCGTTCTTTTCTGAGAGATTCTTCAGACCAACGAAAAGTTATGTGTCTGACATTTCATTTATATTTTTGTAGTTTTAGTTGTTTTGAGTATAGTTTCGAGTACATATATTTTTGTCTTCCATTCTAATTTAATCCCTGACAGATAACATGCCATCCCCTTCCTTTTTTAAATTTTATTAAATGTATATGAACTTCATGCATTTAATGTATATAAATTTAGGGATATATGGCCGGCACTGCGGCTCACTAGGCTAATCCTCTGCCTAGACGCCAGCACCCTGGGTTCTAGTCCCGGTTGGGGCGTTGGATTCTGTCCTGGTTGCCCCTCTTCCAGTCCAGCTCTCTGCTGTGGCCCAGGAGTGCAGTGGAGGATGGCCCAAGTGCTTGGGCCCTGCACCTGCATGGGAGACCAGGAGGAAGCACCTGGCTCCTGGCTTCGGATCAGCGCGGTTTGTGGGCCGCAGCGCACCGTCCGCAGCTGCCATTGGGGGGTGAACCAAAGGAAAAGGAAGGCCTTTCTCTCTGTAACTCTGTCTCACTGTCCACTCTGCCTGTCAAAAAAAAGAAAAAAAAAAGAAAAAATTTAGGGATATAATGATTCTTCCAATCCTATCCTCCCTCCTGTCCACACTCCCACTCCTCCTCTTCCTCTCTCCTATTCCTGCTCTTATTTATTACAAATATATATGTTTGGTTAACTATATATTCAGAAGATTAACCCTACACTAAGTAAAGAGTTCAACAAATAGTATGAAGAAAAAAAAATACACTGTTTTTTAACAGTGGAGACAGGGCTGATTGAAATCATCACATCTCAAAGTGTCAATATCACCTCTATAGATTACCTTTTAGGTACTCCATCCCTGCTCAATGCTGTTTAATCTCCTTTGTATCATGCCTCCTTTCTCAGCTCTTTCTTCCTCTGTGTGTATATATGCATGTATACAAGCATGAAACCATACATCTTATATAATTATATATGTTACATGTGGATACACTTATCTATACAAGGTCAAGAAATTTGTGGAAAATGGAATAAAAAGTTAAGTTTATTTTGTTGGTTAAAAATTTGAAATTAATAGATAGTATTTCCTTAATATGTCTTCTGATAACTTTTTAAAGACCCCTTGTCTACTGTATACATGAGTGTATATAGTTTGTAATTTCTTTGAGTGTATGAACAATTATTTGTCAGACAATAGTCTGTGTCTCTTGGATGACAACTTTTGTGATGCATGTCTAAGACTCACTTAACTTTTGCTATTTGCAGGCACAGTTCTAAGCCCTTTACACTAATGATCTCATTTAATATAAATGTTTCAATTGCTCTGCATGTGCTAATTTACCTCTTCTTTGCATGTTTCTCATTTTGAAGGAATGAGATCAGCTACTTACTAAACATTATAAAGCAGTGTGGTCAAGAGGGAGCAGTAGGGTAAATGGAAATTTCAATGGACTCTTCTGTACGAAATCTTCTTATCTAAGTACAAAAATGTGTTCATTTTGGCATGATTCCATGTTTAAAATTCTCTTCTCTATCACCTTTCTGTTAATTCACATAGGATTAATAATCACAAAAAGCAAACAATTTGGGTGACTGTTTTTTTGTTTTCAAAGATGACATGTCATTTTTACAAAGACATGGAAGTCTTTTTGGACTAAAATATTCATTAAAAACACCTTTTTCCCCCTTTCTTACATGAGAGACAGAAGGAAAGACAGCTAGAGGTAAAGTAATCAGTGAGTTACTGACAATATAAAATTGGAGTCTACATCTTATTTGATTGGTTGAAACAGAGTTCATTACAAAATTATGTGAAGCAGCAAAATCAGATAATCATCTCTATGACTGGCTTTTGGTTAGTAACATTTTACCAAAATCTATAAGTCTTATATATGACGTCAGGATGTTTTATTCTTTGTAAAATATTTTTATGATATATTTTGGTTTTAAAGTGATTTACTTTACAATTTATTATGAAAGTTCATAATTAGAATACAGAACCATTTAATATAGTCTTTGGAAGGAAATTATATTAAGCATTAATTGAAGATACAAGTTATGGAGGATTATAGAAATATTTTCACAGCAAGGATCTTTGATGGAATCAGAATCCCCAAATTTCAACAATTTCTATTCAAATAAATGATCTTTGATGAGTCATCTCATTCAGGAACTGATAGAAATGAAGATAATAAAGCCATCAATACAACACTAAAGTCAAATCCTTAACAAGAGTTAGGAGTGCAGAGTAACTTGGAAGTCTCTAAAGGAGGATAACCCCTCAAAGATTAGCATTATCTGTAGTGGTTGTCTGTAAGAGAAATAATGAAGAAGCAAGATCTGCAATTCACCAGCAGAAATCAAGATGCTGTAAAAGTCTAGCAAATACTGTGAGGATGCTTCAGAAAGTTCATGGAAAGTGGAATTTTATTTTGATAAGTTTATTTTGATGCAAAACATCTTGAAATACTTGTATAGTTTTTTATAGTATGTGTTTCCCATGGACTTTTTAAGCAGCCTCTCATGTCTGCCCTGTGTAACCTTTCAGGTTCTATTTCCTAACAGTGCATTAGAGATAATGGTGGGCAACCCTCCAGGTTGTTAGAATTAAGAGAGGTAACATATGTTAAATCCTCCATACATTGTGTGCCCCCCGTAGCTTCTTAACCTTCCCCTTGTTTATACAATCACGTTTCTATCACCAGATAATAGGATAGATTAACCATACTAAGATACAACTTAGTTCAGAATCGCTTCAGCATCCCATTCAGAAAGTAGCCTGAAGCACACATTGATTTTATTTTGAAGATTTGTGTATTTAATTGAAGGGCAAAGTTGGAGAGACAGAGAGATAGATCTTCCATCTGCTGGTTCACTGCCCAAATGGTCACAACGGCCAGGATGGGCCAAGCTGAAGCGAGGGGCCAGGAGCTCCCTCTGGTCTCCCATGTGGATACAGGGGCCCAGCCAATCTGCCATCCTCTACTGCTTTCCAGGTGCATGAGCACAGGGCTGGGTTGAACATGGAGCAGCCATGACTCAAACGTGCACTCATATAAGTTGCTGTCATTGTAGGTGGCAGGTTAACCTGCTGTGCCATAATACTGAACCCTACACATTTATTTTTAAATTGCATTATTTCAAAGAAATTTTTATTGGAGTTATTTTTACCCTCTAATATATTTGTGTCTTTCTAAGTCGAAGTGTTAAATTTTATGGAAAAATGTATTACTTAGTATCTTTATAAAGATGTTTTCTGTGGATTGAAACTATGAATGAATGATATTTTAATTACTGCACATGACAAAAAGAGTGGATTGTGTTCTTAATCATAGTGAAGATAATACTTCTTGTCATGGATATCAAATAACTATAAGGGATTATTGTCAAAATTCATGTGAAATATATATTATGAAAAAAACTATTCATAGATTTCTAAAGTTTTTGCACCAAAGTAAATTTATCTTTTATTTCTATTTCTCATAAACTTTTTGAAGTACCCTTATATTGCTTTGAGTGATAATGAGTTTTTTACATATTATGCAACAGTGCTGGCCACTGGTTTATTTCTTGGAAAAAAAAAAAGTACTTTGCAGTACACAATATTCTAGTTCTAAATATCCACTCAGCATGGCATTATTCTGCAGCATTATACTTCATTCATACACCCGTGGCTGCATTCATTCACCCTAAGCCTTCACCAAGATATTTTTTGTCTACAGCTCTCTGCCCAGTGCTGTGCTAGACATGAGTTCAAACATATAACCAACACTACAGATAGTGCCGTGTTTCAGAAATGAATGGGAAGTTGGGCATTTAGCACACAGAAAATAGACGAGTTTTACTGGAAGACAAGGCAGGATCAGACTATGCTGAGCCTTAAAAGTCCTGTAAGAGGTTTTGGTATTTATCCAAATGTGGATAAGCAAGAAAAGTGGAAAAGAAGGGATGAGACTTTGGTAAATTTGCATTTTGCAAAACCAAGTGAAAAAATCACAGTAGTGAAAAGTACCTCAAATGAGAGAGGATTATTGAATGACTTCCTAGGAATAAAGTATGAACTTGTGAACCAGAACAGCTCACAAAATCTTTAAATACCTTAATACGACAGCAACAACTGAAAAATAACTTTTCACCTAGAGATAGCCCTGGGAACCAACCATTTTCAGCGTGGTACTAAGATAGCTCTTCTATGCCAATCACTCCTTGGCAAACAACTTGAGCAAGCTGCCAGTAGCTTCCTTTGTCTTCATTTCTCCCTCCCTTTAAAAGTTCTGTACAATCTGAATTTCTTTGAATGCAAGTCTGGTTTTTCTAATTAGATTGGCATTCCTAAATTGTAATTCTTTTAAAACCCCAAATAAATGCCTTCTTCTTCACTACTACTCTGTTGATTTTATTTCAGATCTATTGCAAATTTTAAATTGCAAATTGCTAGTGCTCACGTGAAGAGTCTGCAGATGAATGGATGGATGAAAGCTCCATCGGAAGTTATTAAATTAAATATCTGGTGAGATTCAGTGCTAGCGTGAACCAGGATGCTGATAGAAGAACCAGAGAAACAACGATTTAAACAACGCTTGTAATTTAACATTGGCAGGGCTTCACAGGAGATGAGTAAGAGACAGAGAGAGGATTCTTAGGTTTCTGGATTCCATGACTCTATGGTGACACCACTTACTGAGATAGACTGAGAATGCTACAAGAAGATCATATTAGGGAATAAAGCTACTTGGTTTGACCTAATCTTTTTAGTTATCTTCTTTCTACACCCAAAGTTTGTAGTACATTATTGCCCTGTCATGTTTTGCTATATCATTGCCTCATTTTGAAAGTTGTACATTCCCTTACTTAAAAAAAAATAAAAAAACTACAGAAAATTTTGATTCCCCTCCCCATTGTTTTATCAGTTTTAATACAATAGTATTTGCCAACGTACTGGGTAGGCTGGCATATGATTATTTTACTTTTCCTGGGATTTAGGTCTTTTGACAGAATATTCATTTGTAATCTAATTTTTGGAGTCTAGAGTATAAATCCAAGATTTTGTGTGTGTGCTTATTTTATTTCATTTTTTAAAAAATTTAATTTTAATTTTTAATTAGTTTTAACAGATTCAATATGCTTTGTAGATATAAATCTAAGAACATAATGATATTTGTTTTCTCACTCCATCCCTTCCTCCCCTCTGCCTCCCGCTCTCCCTTTCCCCCTCTTTCATTCTTTCTTTTTTTAGATTTTGAGATAACATATTTTAAATTTACATTACAGTAAAAGGCTTAATATTTCACTGAAATAATTTCAAGATGTGGTTGTTTAAAAAAAGTTCTAGTTAATCTTATGTCACATTCTGTTCAGGTTGTTCCAACAAAGTATCACAAACTGGGAAGCTTGTGGACAACAGAAATTTATTTCTCATGGTTGTAGATGCTGCAAGTTCAAGGTCAGCATGCCAGCCTGGTTGACTTCCGGGAGTCTTTTAGCTTGCAGATTCCTGTCTTCCTGTACCCTCACACAGTAGAGAGCAGCAAGAGAGCAATCTCTCTGGAGTCTTCTTTGCGAGGGAACTAATCCCATCATGCAGTTTCCACCCTCATCACCTAATTACCTCCTCCAGGCTTTTCTTCCTGGTACCACCCCACTGGGGGTTACTATTTCAACATATGGATTTTTTAAAAACGATTTATGTATTTATTTGAATGGCAGAGTTACAGAGAGGCAGAGGCAGAAAGAGAGAAGTCTTCCATCTGCTGGTTCACTTCCCAAAAGGCCATAACAGCCGGAGCTGGGCCAATCCTAAGCCACGAGCCAGGAGCTTCTTCCAGGTCTCCCAGGCGGGTGCAATGACCCAAGGACTTGGGCCATCTTCTTCTGCCTTTCCCAGGCTGTAATAGAGAGCTGGATCGAAAGTGGAGCAGCAGGGACTTGAACCGGTGTCCATATGGGATGCAGCACCGCAGGGGGCGGCTTTACCTGCTACTCCACAACACGGGGCCCCAATGTATGGATTTTGAGGTGAGACACTAAGTCCTTTGTATTCTAATATTGTGTAATGCTCATTCCATAGGAATTTTTCAGTCGTTTGGATCAAAGAAGGATTATGTTAGATTGTTTTCACAGCTTGCCTATTCAAATTGATTATTCACATGCTATATTAATACAGCTGCCTTTCTGACAGTGTGTTGTGATTGGCTCAGGAAAGGGATGACCTAAGGGAAACATGAAGATGTTTTATGGTTTAGGTAATGTGAGAATTTACTATTTTGGCTTTTAAATTTCAGACGTGGCCCTTGCTAATACTTGTTCGGTATCGCCAACTTTTTTTTGGTAATATTTTATTTATTCATTTATTTGGAAATCAGAACTATAGAGAGAGAGGGAAAGAGAGAATAAGAGGGGAAAAGATGGAGAGAGACACAGAGAAAGATAGCTTCCATTTACTGGGTCCAAACCCAAATGTCTGCAAAGCCAAGTCTGAGCCAGGTTGATTTTGGGATCCAGGAACTCCATCCATATCTTCCATATGGGTGGCAAAGGTGCAAATACTTGAGCTGTCATCCACTATCTTCCCTAGCACATTAGCAGGAAGCTATATTGGAAGTGGAACAACCAGGACTTGCACTGGCACTCTGATATCAGATGCTGGGCAGCATATCATACCACATCACAATATCAGCCTTCAGTATCTTTAGCCTTATTAGGTAGTATTGATATTTTCCAAATAGGATATTTTTATATCCAGTGATTATTTAATACGCTCACAATGTGAGCCCCTAGGGAAATGAGTATATCTTGAATGAAATAAATTCAGACATGTACAAACAAAGTAAACAAACCAGATAACTGATTTTCTTCTGTTCTACAGCTGGCCAGAGTTTGAGTGATTTTATACACCCATTCATTAGCTTTAATCAAGAAAATCTAACCATGATAGGTACAGTTCTTCAAATCATTCAGTTTTTACAATTGATGATACCTTCAGAATTCTAGCCTGAGTTCTCGTTCCCTCTCTCTCTCTCTCTCTCTCTCTCTCTATATATATATATATATAAATATATATACATACATTTGCCATGTTTACCATCTGACTTAAATACTTCCAGCTTTCTAACAGGTATCCAGTACCAGAATGTGATAAGAAACACAGTGGGGTGGGCAGATATTTGGTATTTAAGATCCACTGTTGCTAGGATGAATAGTATTCCTATTATTAATTTTTAAAATTACCACCTGCAATGCAAGCATCCTATATGGGCATCAATTCGTGTCCTGGCTGTTCCACTTCCAATCCAGCTCCCTGCTGATGGCATGGGAAAAGCAGCACAGGAAGGCCTAAGTGTTTGGGCCCCTGATATCCATGTGGGAGACCTGGATGAAGCTCCTGGCTCCCGGCTTCAGCCTGGCTCTGCCCTGACCATTGTGGCCATTTGTGGGGTGAACCAGTGGGTTAAAGATCTCTCTCTCTCTCTCTCTCTCTCTCTGGAACTTTCAAGTAAATAAATAAATCTTCAATAAATAAATAAAAATTGCAACAGTTCCTTTGTAATCATTTTAGAATTCGGGATATTATTTCTGTTGAAGAAAAAATAATGTAAAAACTTTAAATATGAGGAGTCTTCATTTTTATTCATTTTTAATGTTTTGTTTTCAGTTGAATATCTATTTTATACCAAAATCTGCTAGAAGATAACAAAGACAAAAAGGAAATATGAGTTCCGATTTTTAAGAAGCTTGTGACCTTACCAGACAACAGAGACAAGCAAACAAATTGCTAAAATGCTATTTATTAATTGCTGTTAGAGTAATATGCAATTTTTTCACCTCAAACAAGTCGCACAAAATTCAGCTTGGGAATAAGCTTATATTAACAGAAATCTTCTAGTTATGTATTGTAGAATTCCAGTTCTACCTGCAACTAAACCTGGGTTTACTTGCTCACATAACTGATCAACTGCCCTACACTTACTTGGGATGAAGTCCTCTTAATGAGAATTGGAAATTGTAGAGAGAGGAATAATGTCCACCATTATTGTAAATTAGATGGTGGTCAAATTTCTCACCTTAGGGTCTTTCCTACCCTATTTAGTGGAAAGGCTAAGGACCAGAAGTTTCTTTCAGTATTTCTAGGCCCCAAAGACTGTGTTGATGATCCACTCCCTGTATTGATTGGGTCAAGATTTATCAATCATTGTGGTGATTCCCTTAGGGCCATGGTTCTCAAATCTGTCTGCAGGTGAGAGTCGCTTTTATAATTATTTAAAATTGAAAGCAAATTAATCAGGATTTCTGTGATGGATATTTTAAAATGCTCCTTGGATATGGAAAAAAATAGAAATGGTGTGATTGATCTGGCTCCACATTATGGATGTGCTTGCCTATAAAGGAAGGGACATAGGAGAGATTAAAGAATGGTGATCAAAAGCACATGGCAGTCTTGGGAGGCTCAGTGGTGGCGCAGGTAGTGTGGGCCTCTGCCCTCCAAATGGGAAATCTGGATAGAATTTCCAGTTCCTGGCTTTGGGCTGCCTGGCCCAAGCTGTTGTGGGCATTTGGGAAGTGTTTTGAAAGAACACTCGTCAATGCTTTTGCTGAAAGGGCAGTGAGTAAACTCAACATGGAAGCTTTCCACATCTTCACAAGGACCAGTTCAGAAGTTCAGAGAACATTTCATGAGACCAACTTAGAAAAATCACATTTATGGCAGCAGGCATTTGACCTGAAGATTAAGATGCCAGCATCCCATATTGAAGGCTTGGATTTAAGTCCTGAATCTACTTCTGATTCCAGCTTCTTGTTAATGTACACTGTGGGAGACATCAGTGTTAGCCCAGGTGGCTGGTTCCCTGCCATCCACACAGGACACCTGGGTTGAGTTCCTAGTTCCAAACTTTGGCCTGGTCCAGACCCAGCTGTTGCAGTTATTTGGAAATTGAATTAGCTGGGGGGGGGCTCTCTCTACCTCTCTCTCTGTCTCTCAAATAAATAAAACAGGTTAAAAAAAATTTAAATAGCACAAATTTAAAGGAAAGAAAAGAGAAACAGTTTTTTATTATTCTTTGCTTTTATCCACGGTCTGATGTAGCCCAGGTGAGATAGAGCTATAACAATTTTTAGTACTCCGCCCTTCCC